>NW_024376541.1:0-45825 GCF_016808335.1 Panicum virgatum
GGATCGTTTTCTACTACATGAAACTCGAAATGCAAAAAAGGGTGGACTCGTGCAATTAATGCGAAAGCTCGTGCCATGAAGTCACGCCGGGATTTGTTGCACCGAACGCACCCAATCCACCCTTTGGACCTTAAACTCATGTTTTGGTGGCATTGCATAGTGTTTGGGTGCATTTGGATCGTTTCATAACCGCATGATACTCGATGCAAACAGGGTGGACTAGTGCAAATTAATGCGAAAGCTCGTGCCACGATGTCACGCCATGATTTTTCTCTACGAACACACCCAATCCACCCCCATTGGACCCTAAACTCATGTTTTGGTGCGTTGCATAGTGTTTGGGTGCATTGGGATGATTTCATAACTGCATGAAACTCGGTGGCAAAACGGGGTGAACTGGTGCAATTAATGCAAAAGTTCGTGCCACGAAGTCACTGTCGAGATTTTTCACAACGAACGCACCCAATCCCTCCATTGGACCTTAAACTCATGTTTTGGTGCATTGCATAGTGTTTGGGTGCATTTGGGATCGTTTCATAACCGCATGAAACTCGATGCAAAACAGGGTGGACTAGTGCAATTAATGCGAAAGCTCGTGCCACGAAGTCACGCCGGGATTTTTCTCTACGAACGCACCCAATCCACCCCATTGGACCCTAAACTCATGTTTTGGTGCGTTGCATAGTGTTTGGGTGCATTTGGGATCATTCCATAACTGCATGAAACTCGGTGCAAAACGGGGTGAACTGGTGCAATTAATACAAAAGTTCGTGCCATGAAGTCACATCGGGATTTTTCACAACGAACGCACCCAATCCGCCCCATTGGACCGTAAACTCATGTTTTGGTGCGTTGCATAGTGTTTGGGTGCATTTGGGATCGTTTCGTCACTGCATCAAACTCGATGCAAAACAGGGTGAACTGGTGCAATTAATGTAAAAGTTCGTGCCACGAAGTCACGTCGGGATCTTTCGTAACGAACACACCCAATCAACCCCATTGGACCCCGAACTCATGCTTTGGTGCGTTGCATACTGTTTGGGTGCATTTGGGATCATTTCGTAACTCCATGAAACTCGATGCATTGGGTGAACTGGCGCAATTAATGCAAAAATATGTGCCACGAAGTCACGCCGGGATTTTTTGCAACGAACGCACCCAATCTGCCACATTGGACCGTAAACTCATATTTTGGTGCGTTGCATAGTATTTGGGTGCATTTGGGATTGTTTCGTAACTGCATGAAACTCGATGCAAAACAGGGTGAACTGGTGCAATTAATGCTAAAGTTCGTGCCACGATGTCACGTCGGGATTTTTTGCACCGAACGAACCCAATCCACTCCATTGGACCTTAAAGTCATGTTTTGGTGCATTGCATAGTGTTTGGGTGCATTTGGGATCGTTTCATAACCGCATGAAACTCGATGCAAAACAGGGTGGACTAGTGCAATTAATGCGAAAGCTCGTGCCATGAAGTCACGCCGGGATTTTTCTCTACGAACACACCCAATCCACCCCATTGGACCCTAAACTCATGTTTTGGTGCGTTGCATAGTGTTTGGGTGCATTTGGGATCATTTCATAACTGCATGAAACTCGGTGCAAAACGGGGTGAACTGGTGCAATTAATACAAAAGTTCGTGCCGTGAAGTCACATCGGGATTTTTCACAACGAACGCACCCAATCCGCCCCATTGGACCGTAAACTCATGTTTTGGTGCGTTGCATAGTATTTGGGTGCATTTGGGATCGTTTCGTAACTGCATGAAACTCGATGCAAAACAGGGTGAACTGGTGCAATTAATGCAAAAGTTCGTGCCACGAAGTCACGTCGGGATTTTTTGCACCGAACGCACCCAATCCACTCCTTTGGACCTTAAACTCATGTTTTGGTGCATTGCATAGTGTTTGGGTGCATTTGGGATCGTTTCATAACCGCATGATACTCGATGCAAAACAGGGTGGACTAGTGCAATTAATGCGAAAGCTCGTGCCACGATGTCACGCCATGATTTTTCTCTACGAACACACCCAATCCACCCCCATTGGACCCTAAACTCATGTTTTGGTGCGTTGCATAGTGTTTGGGTGCATTTGGGATGATTTCATAACTGCATGAAACTCGGTGCAAAACGGGGTGAACTGGTGCAATTAATGCAAAAGTTCGTGCCACGAAGTCACGTCGGGATTTTTCACAACGAACGCACCCAATCCCCTCCATTGGACCTTAAACTCATGTTTTGGTGCATTGCATAGTGTTTGGGTGCATTTGGGATCGTTTCATAACCGCATGAAACTCGATGCAAAACAGGGTGGACTAGTGCAATTAATGCGAAAGCTCGTGCCACGAAGTCACGCCGGGATTTTTCTCTACGAACGCACCCAATCCACCCCATTGGACCCTAAACTCATGTTTTGGTGCGTTGCATAGTGTTTGGGTGCATTTGGGATCATTCCATAACTGCATGAAACTCGGTGCAAAACGGGGTGAACTGGTGCAATTAATACAAAAGTTCGTGCCATGAAGTCACATCGGGATTTTTCACAACGAACGCACCCAATCCGCCCCATTGGACCGTAAACTCATGTTTTGGTGCGTTGCATAGTGTTTGGGTGCATTTGGGATCGTTTCGTCACTGCATCAAACTCGATGCAAAACAGGGTGAACTGGTGCAATTAATGTAAAAGTTCGTGCCACGAAGTCACGTCGGGATCTTTCGTAACGAACACACCCAATCAACCCCATTGGACCCCGAACTCATGCTTTGGTGCGTTGCATACTGTTTGGGTGCATTTGGGATCATTTCGTAACTCCATGAAACTCGATGCATTGGGTGAACTGGCGCAATTAATGCAAAAATATGTGCCACGAAGTCACGCCGGGATTTTTTGCAACGAACGCACCCAATCTGCCACATTGGACCGTAAACTCATATTTTGGTGCGTTGCATAGTATTTGGGTGCATTTGGGATTGTTTCGTAACTGCATGAAACTCGATGCAAAACAGGGTGAACTGGTGCAATTAATGCTAAAGTTCGTGCCACGATGTCACGTCGGGATTTTTTGCACCGAACGAACCCAATCCACTCCATTGGACCTTAAAGTCATGTTTTGGTGCATTGCATAGTGTTTGGGTGCATTTGGGATCGTTTCATAACCGCATGAAACTCGATGCAAAACAGGGTGGACTAGTGCAATTAATGCGAAAGCTCGTGCCATGAAGTCACGCCGGGATTTTTCTCTACGAACACACCCAATCCACCCCATTGGACCCTAAACTCATGTTTTGGTGCGTTGCATAGTGTTTGGGTGCATTTGGGATCATTTCATAACTGCATGAAACTCGGTGCAAAACGGGGTGAACTGGTGCAATTAATACAAAAGTTCGTGCCGTGAAGTCACATCGGGATTTTTCACAACGAACGCACCCAATCCGCCCCATTGGACCGTAAACTCATGTTTTGGTGCGTTGCATAGTATTTGGGTGCATTTGGGATCGTTTCGTAACTGCATGAAACTCGATGCAAAACAGGGTGAACTGGTGCAATTAATGCAAAAGTTCGTGCCACGAAGTCACGTCGGGATTTTTTGCACCGAACGCACCCAATCCACTCCTTTGGACCTTAAACTCATGTTTTGGTGCATTGCATAGTGTTTGGGTGCATTTGGGATCGTTTCATAACCGCATGATACTCGATGCAAAACAGGGTGGACTAGTGCAATTAATGCGAAAGCTCGTGCCACGATGTCACGCCATGATTTTTCTCTACGAACACACCCAATCCACCCCCATTGGACCCTAAACTCATCTTTTGGTGCGTTGCATAGTGTTTGGGTGCATTTGGGATGATTTCATAACTGCATGAAACTCGGTGCAAAACGGGGTGAACTGGTGCAATTAATGCAAAAGTTCGTGCCACGAAGTCACGTCGGGATTTTTCACAACGAACGCACCCAATCCCCTCCATTGGACCTTAAACTCATGTTTTGGTGCATTGCATAGTGTTTGGGTGCATTTGGGATCGTTTCATAACCGCATGAAACTCGATGCAAAACAGGGTGGACTAGTGCAATTAATGCGAAAGCTCGTGCCACGAAGTCACGCCGGGATTTTTCTCTACGAACGCACCCAATCCACCCCATTGGACCCTAAACTCATGTTTTGGTGCGTTGCATAGTGTTTGGGTGCATTTGGGATCATTCCATAACTGCATGAAACTCGGTGCAAAACGGGGTGAACTGGTGCAATTAATACAAAAGTTCGTGCCATGAAGTCACATCGGGATTTTTCACAACGAACGCACCCAATCCGCCCCATTGGACCGTAAACTCATGTTTTGGTGCGTTGCATAGTGTTTGGGTGCATTTGGGATCGTTTCGTCACTGCATCAAACTCGATGCAAAACAGGGTGAACTGGTGCAATTAATGTAAAAGTTCGTGCCACGAAGTCACGTCGGGATCTTTCGTAACGAACACACCCAATCAACCCCATTGGACCCCGAACTCATGCTTTGGTGCGTTGCATACTGTTTGGGTGCATTTGGGATGCATCAAACTCGATTAAAACAGGGTGAACTGGTGCAATTAATGTAAAAGTTCGTGCCACGAAGTCACGTCGGGATCTTTCGTAACGAACACACCCAATCAACCCCATTGGACCCCGAACTCATGCTTTGGTGCGTTGCATACTGTTTGGGTGCATTTGGGATCATTTCGTAACTCCATGAAACTCGATGCATTGGGTGAACTGGTGCAATTAATGCAAAAATATGTGCCACGAAGTCACGCCGGGATTTTTTGCAACGAACGCACCGCAATCTGTCACATTGGACCGTAAACTCATATTTTTGGTGCATTGCATAGTATTTGGGTGCATTTGGGATTCGTTTCGTAACTGACATGAAACTCGATGCAAAACAGGGTGAACTGGTGCAATTAATGCTAAAGTTCGTGCCACGATGTCACATCGGGATTTTTTGCACCGAACGCACCCAATCCACTCCATTGGACCTTAAAGTCATGTTTTGGTGCATTGCATAGTGTTTGGGTGCATTTGGGATCGTTTCATAACCGCATGAAACTCGATGCAAAACAGGGTGGACTAGTGCAATTAATGCGAAAGCTCGTGCCATGAAGTCACGCCGGGATTTTTCTCTACGAACACACCCAATCCACCCCATTGGACCCTAAACTCATGTTTTGGTGCGTTGCATAGTGTTTGGGTGCATTTGGGATCATTTCATAACTGCATGAAACTCGGTGCAAAACGGGGTGAACTGGTGCAATTAATACAAAAGTTCGTGCCATGAAGTCACATCGGGATTTTTCACTACGAACGCACCCAATCCACCCCCATTGGACCGTAAACTCATGTTTTGGTGCGTTGCATAGTATTTGGGTGCATTTGGGATCGTTTCGTAACTGCATGAAACTCGATGCAAAACAGGGTGAACTGGTGCAATTAATGCAAAAGTTCGTGCCACGAAGTCACGTCGGGATTTTTGCACCGAACGCACCCAATCCACTCCTTTGGACCTTAAACTCATGTTTTGGTGCATTGCATAGTGTTTGGGTGCATTTGGGATCGTTTCATAACCGCATGATACTCGATGCAAAACAGGGTGGACTAGTGCAATTAATGCGAAAGCTCGTGCCACGATGTCACGCCAGGGATTTTTCTCTACGAACACACCCAATCCACCCCATTGGACCCTAAACTCATGTTTTGGTGCGTTGCATAGTGTTTGGGTGCATTTGGGATCATTCCATAACTGCATGAAACTCGGTGCAAAACGGGGTGAACTGGTGCAATTAATACAAAAGTTCGTGCCATGAAGTCACATCGGGATTTTTCACAACGAACGCACCCAATCCGCCCCATTGGACCGTAAACTCATGTTTTGGTGCGTTGCATAGTGTTTGGGTGCATTTGGGATCGTTTCGTCACTGCATCAAACTCGATGCAAAACAGGGTGAACTGGTGCAATTAATGTAAAAGTTCGTGCCACGAAGTCACGTCGGGATCTTTCGTAACGAACACACCCAATCAACCCCATTGGACCCCGAACTCATGCTTTGGTGCGTTGCATACTGTTTGGGTGCATTTGGGATCATTTCGTAACTCCATGAAACTCGATGCATTGGGTGAACTGGTGCAATTAATGCAAAAATATGTGCCACGAAGTCACGCCGGGATTTTTTGCAACGAACGCACCCAATCTGCCACATTGGACCGTAAACTCATATTTTGGTGCGTTGCATAGTATTTGGGTGCATTTGGGATTGTTTCGTAACTGCATGAAACTCGATGCAAAACAGGGTGAACTGGTGCAATTAATGCTAAAGTTCGTGCCACGATGTCACGTCGGGATTTTTTGCACCGAACGAACCCAATCCACTCCATTGGACCTTAAAGTCATGTTTTGGTGCATTGCATAGTGTTTGGGTGCATTTGGGATCGTTTCATAACCGCATGAAACTCGATGCAAAACAGGGTGGACTAGTGCAATTAATGCGAAAGCTCGTGCCATGAAGTCACGCCGGGATTTTTCTCTACGAACACACCCAATCCACCCCATTGGACCCTAAACTCATGTTTTGGTGCGTTGCATAGTGTTTGGGTGCATTTGGGATCATTTCATAACTGCATGAAACTCGGTGCAAAACGGGGTGAACTGGTGCAATTAATACAAAAGTTCGTGCCATGAAGTCACATCGGGATTTTTCACAACGAACGCACCCAATCCGCCCCATTGGACCGTAAACTCATGTTTTGGTGCGTTGCATAGTATTTGGGTGCATTTGGGATCGTTTCGTAACTGCATGAAACTCGATGCAAAACAGGGTGAACTGGTGCAATTAATGCAAAAGTTCGTGCCACGAAGTCACGTCGGGATTTTTTGCACCGAACGCACCCAATCCACTCCTTTGGACCTTAAACTCATGTTTTGGTGCATTGCATAGTGTTTGGGTGCATTTGGGATCGTTTCATAACCGCATGAAACTCGATGCAAAACAGGGTGGACTAGTGCAATTAATGCGAAAGCTCGTGCCACGATGTCACGCCATGATTTTTCTCTACGAACACACCCAATCCACCCCCATTGGACCTGTAAACTCATGTTTTGGTGCGTTGCATAGTGTTTGGGTGCATTTGGGATCATTTCATAACTGCATGAAACTCGGCGCAAAACAGGGTGAACGTGGTGCAATTAATGCATAAGTTCGTGCCACGAAGTCACGTCGGAATTTTTCACAACGAACGCACCCAATCCCCTCCATTGGACCTTAAACTCATGTTTTGGTGCATTGCATAGTGTTTGGGTGCATTTGGGATCGTTTCATAACCGCATGAAACTCGATGCAAAACAGGGTGGACTAGTGCAATTAATGCGAAAGCTCGTGCCACGAAGTCACGCCGGGATTTTTCTCTACGAACGCACCCAATCCACCCAATTGGACCCTAAACTCACGTTTTGGTGCGTTGCATAGTGTTTGGGTGCATTTGGGATCATTTCAGAACTGCATGAAACTCGGTGCAAAACGGGGTGAACTGGTACAATTAATACAAAAGTTCGTGCCATGAAGTCACGTCGGGATCTTTCGCAACGAACACACCCAATCAACCCCATTGGACCACGAACTCATGCTTTGGTGCATTGCATACTGTTTGGGTGCATTTGGGATCATTCCATAACTGCATGAAACTCGGTGCAAAACGGGGGTGAACTGGTGCCATTAATACAAAAGTTCGTGCCATGAAGTCACATCGGGATTTTTCACAACGAACGCACCCAATCCGCCCCATTGGACCGTAAACTCATGTTTGGTGCGGTTGCATAGTATTTGGGTGCATTTGGGATCGTTTCATAACTGCATGAAACTCGATGCAAAACAGGGTGAACTGGTGCAAATAATGCAAAAGTTCGTGCCACGAAGTCACGTCGGGATTTTTTGCACCGAATGCACCCAATCCACTCTTTGGAACTTAACTCATGTTTTGGTGTATTGCATAGTGTTGGGTGCATTTGGGATCGGTTCATAACCGCACCCAATCCACTACATTAGACCTTAAACTCATGTTTTGGTGCATTGCATAGTGTTTGGGTGCATTTGGGATCGTTTTATAACCGCATGAAACTCGATGCAAAACAGGGTGGACTAGTGCAATTAATGCGAAAGCTCGTGCCACGAAGTCACGCCGGGATTTTTCTCTACGAACACACCCAATCCACCCCCATTGGACCCTAAACTCATGTTTTGGTGCGTTGCATAGTATTTGGGTGCATTTGGGATCATTTCGTAACTGCATGAAACTCGATGCAAAATAGGGTGAACTGGTGCAATTAATGCAAAAGTTCGTGCCACGAAGTCACGTCGGGATTTTTCACAACGAACGCACCCAATCCCCTCCATTGGACCTTAAACTCATGTTTTGGTGCATTGCATAGTGTTTGGGTGCATTTGGGATCGTTTCATAACCGCATGAAACTCGATGCAAAACAGGGTGGACTAGTGCAATTAATGCGAAAGCTCGTGCCACGAAGTCACGCCGGGATTTTTCTCTACGAACGCACCCAATCCACCCAATTGGACCCTAAACTCACGTTTTGGTGCGTTGCATAGTGTTTGGGTGCATTTGGGATCATTTCATAACTGCATGAAACTCGGTGCAAAACGGGGTGAACTGGTACAATTAATACAAAAGTTCGTGCCATGAAGTCACATCAGGATTTTTCACAACGAACGCACCCAATCCGCCCCATTGGACCGTAAACTCATGTTTTGGTGCGTTGCATAGTGTTTGGGTGCATTTGGGATCGTTTCGTAACTGCATCAAACTCGATGCAAAACAGGGTGAACTGGTGCAATTAATGTAAAAGTTTGTGCCATGAAGTCACGTCGGGATCTTTCGCAACGAACACACCCAATCAACCCCATTGGACCCCGAACTCATGCTTTGGTGCATTGCATAGCTGTTTGGGTGCATTTGGGATCATTTCGTAACTCCATGAAACTCGATGCATTGGGTGAACTAGTGCAATTAATGCAAAAATATGTGCCACGAAGTCACGCCGGGATTTTTTGCAACGAACGCACCCAATCTGCCACATTGGACCGTAAACTCATATTTTGGTGCGTTGCATAGTATTTGGGTGCATTTGGGATCATTTCGTAACTGCATGAAACTCGATGCAAAACAGGGTGAACTGGTGCAATTAATGCAAAAGTTCGTGCCACGAAGTCACGTCGGGATTTTTTGCACCGAACGCACCCAATCCACTCCATTTGGACCTTAAACTCATGTTTTGGTGCATTGCATAGTGTTTGGGTGCATTTGGGATCGTTTCATAACCGCATGATACTCGATGCAAAACAGGGTGGACTAGTGCAATTAATGCGAAAGCTCGTGCCACGATGTCACGCCATGATTTTTCTCTACGAACACACCCAATCCACCCCCATTGGACCCTAAACTCATGTTTTGGTGCGTTGCATAGTGTTTGGGTGCATTTGGGATGATTTCATAACTGCATGAAACTCGGTGCAAAACGGGGTGAACTGGTGCAATTAATGCAAAAGTTCGTGCCACGAAGTCACAGTCGGGATTTTTCACAACGAACGCACCCAATCCGCCCCATTGGACCGTAAACTCATGTTTTGGTGCGTTGCATAGTGTTTGGGTGCATTTGGGATCGTTTCGTCACTGCATCAAACTCGATTCAAAACAGGGTGAACTGGTGCAATTAATGTAAAAGTTCGTGCCACGAAGTCACGTCGGGATCTTTCGTAACGAACACACCCAATCAACCCCATTGGACCCCGAACTCATGCTTTGGTGCGTTGCATACTGTTTGGGTGCATTTGGGATCATTTCGTAACTCCATGAAACTCGATGCATTGGGTGAACTGGTGCAATTAATGCAAAAATATGTGCCACGAAGTCACGCCGGGATTTTTTGCAACGAACGCACGCAATCTGTCACATTGGACCGTAAACTCATATTTTTGGTGCATTGCATAGTATTTGGGTGCATTTGGGATTCTTTCGTAACTACATGAAACTCGATGCAAAACAGGGTGAACTGGTGCAATTAATGCTAAAGTTCGTGCCACGATGTCACATCGGGATTTTTTGCACCGAACGCACCCAATCCACTCCATTGGACCTTAAAGTCATGTTTTGGTGCATTGCATAGTGTTTGGGTGCATTTGGGATCGTTTCATAACCGCATGAAACTCGATGCAAAACAGGGTGGACTAGTGCAATTAATGCGAAAGCTCGTGCCATGAAGTCACGCCGGGATTTTTCTCTACGAACACACCCAATCCACCCCATTGGACCCTAAACTCAAGTTTTGGTGCGTTGCATAGTGTTTGGGTGCATTTGGGATCATTTCATAACTGCATGAAACTCGGTGCAAAACGGGGTGAACTGGTGCAATTAATACAAAAGTTCGTGCCTGTGAAGTCACATCGGGATTTTTCACAACGAACGCACCCAATCCGCCCCATTGGACCGTAAACTCATGTTTTGGTGCGTTGCATAGTATTTGGGTGCATTTGGGATCGTTTCGTAACTACATGAAACTCGATGCAAAACAGGGTGAACTGGTGCAATTAATGCAAAAGTTCGTGCCACGAAGTCACGTCGGGATTTTTTGCACCGAACGCACCCAATCCACCCCTTTGGACCTTAAACTCATGTTTTGGTGCATTGCATAGTGTTTGGGTGCATTTGGGATCGTTTCATAACCGCATGATACTCGATGCAAAACAGGGTGGACTAGTGCAATTAATGCGAAAGCTCGTGCCACGATGTCACGCCATGATTTTTCTCTACGAACACACCCAATCCACCCCCATTGGACCCTAAACTCATGTTTTGGTGCGTTGCATAGTGTTTGGGTGCATTTGGGATCATTCCATAACTGCATGAAACTCGGTGCAAAACGGGGTGAACTGGTGCAATTAATACAAAAGTTCGTGCCATGAAGTCACATCGGGATTTTTCACAACGAACGCACCCAATCCGCCCCATTGGACCGTAAACTCATGTTTTGGTGCGTTGCATAGTGTTTGGGTGCATTTGGGATCGTTTCGTCACTGCATCAAACTCGATTAAAACAGGGTGAACTGGTGCAATTAATGTAAAAGTTCGTGCCACGAAGTCACGTCGGGATCTTTCATAACGAACACACCCAATCAACCCCATTGGACCCCGAACTCATGCTTTGGTGCGTTGCATACTGTTTGGGTGCATTTGGGATCATTCGTAACTCCATGAAACTCGATGCATTGGGTGAACTGGTGCAATTAATGCAAAAATATGTGCCACGAAGTCACGCCGGGATTTTTTGCAACGAACGCACCCAATCTGCCACATTGGACCGTAAACTCATATTTTTGGTGCGTTGCATAGTATTTGGGTGCATTTGGGATTCGTTTCGTAACTGCATGAAACTCGATGCAAAATAGGGTGAACTGGTGCAATTAATGCTAAAGTTCGTGCCACGATGTCACATCGGGATTTTTTGCACCGAACGCACCCAATCCACTCCATTGGACCTTAAAGTCATGTTTTGGTGCATTGCATAGTGTTTGGGTGCATTTGGGATCGTTTCATAACCGCATGAAACTCGATGCAAAACAGGGTGGTACTAGTGCAATTAATGCGAAAGCTCGTGCCATGAAGTCACGCCGGGATTTTTCTCTACGAACACACCCAATCCACCCCATTGGACCCTAAACTCATGTTTTGGTGCGTTGCATAGTGTTTGGGTGCATTTGGGATCATTTCATAACTGCATGAAACTCGGTGCAAAACGGGGTGAACTGGTGCAATTAATACAAAAGTTCGTGCCATGAAGTCACATCGGGATTTTTCACAACGAACGCACCCAATCCGCCCCATTGGATCGTAAACTCATGTTTTGGTGCGTTGCATAGTATTTGGGTGCATTTGGGATCGTTTCGTAACTGCATGAAACTCGATGCAAAACAGGGTGAACTGGTGCAATTAATGCAAAAGTTCGTGCCACGAAGTCACGTCGGGATTTTTTGCACAGAACGCACCCAATCCACTCCTTTGGACCTTAAACTCATGTTTTGGTGCATTGCATAGTGTTTGGGTGCATTTGGGATCGTTTCATAACCGCATGAAACTCGATGCAAAACAGGGTGGACTAGTGCAATTAATGCGAAAGCTCGTGCCACGATGTCACGCCATGATTTTTCTCTACGAACACACCCAATCCACCCCCATTGGACCGTAAACTCATGTTTTGGTGCGTTGCATAGTGTTTGGGTGCATTTGGGATCATTTCATAACTGCATGAAACTCGGTGCAAAACAGGGTGAACTGGTGCAATTAATGCAAAAGTTCGTGCCACGAAGTCACGTCGGGATTTTTCACAACGAACGCACCCAATCCCCTCCATTGGACCTTAAACTCATGTTTTGGTGCATTGCATAGTGTTTGGGTGCATTTGGGATCGTTTCATAACCGCATGAAACTCGATGCAAAACAGGGTGGACTAGTGCAATTAATGCGAAAGCTCGTGCCACGAAGTCACGCCGGGATTTTTCTCTACGAACGCACCCAATCCACCCAATTGGACCCTAAACTCACGTTTTGGTGCGTTGCATAGTGTTTGGGTGCATTTGGGATCATTTCAGAACTGCATGAAACTCGGTGCAAAACGGGGTGAACTGGTACAATTAATACAAAAATTCGTGCCATGAAGTCACGTCGGGATCTTTCGCAACGAACACACCCAATCAACCCCATTGGACCACGAACTCATGCTTTGGTGCATTGCATACTGTTTGGGTGCATTTGGGATCATTCCATAACTGCATGAAACTCGGTGCAAAACGGGGTGAACTGGTGCAATTAATACAAAAGTTCGTGCCATGAAGTCACATCGGGATTTTTCACAACGAACGCACCCAATCCGCCCCATTGGACCGTAAACTCATGTTTTGGTGCGTTGCATAGTATTTGGGTGCATTTGGGATCGTTTCATAACTGCATGAAACTCGATGCAAAACAGGGTGAACTGGTGCAAATAATGCAAAAGTTCGTGCCACGAAGTCACGTCGGGATTTTTTGCACCGAATGCACCCAATCCACTCCTTTGGAACTTAAACTCATGTTTTGGTGTATTGCATAGTGTTTGGGTGCATTTGGGATCGTTTCATAACCGCACCCAATCCACTACATTAGACCTTAAACTCATGTTTTGGTGCATTGCATAGTGTTTGGGTGCATTGGGATCGTTTCATAACCGCATGAAACTCGATGCAAAACAGGGTGGACTAGTGCAATTAATGCGAAAGCTCGTGCCACGAAGTCACGCCGGGATTTTTCTCTACGAACACACCCAATCCACCCCCATTGGACCCTAAACTCATGTTTTGGTGCGTTGCATAGTATTTGGGTGCATTTGGGATCATTTCGTAACTGCATGAAACTCGATGCAAAATAGGGTGAACTGGTGCAATTAATGCAAAAGTTCGTGCCACGAAGTCACGTCGGGATTTTTCACAACGAACGCACCCAATCCCCTCCATTGGACCTTAAACTCATGTTTTGGTGCATTGCATAGTGTTTGGGTGCATTTGGGATCGTTTCATAACCGCATGAAACTCGATGCAAAACAGGGTGGACTAGTGCAATTAATGCGAAAGCTCGTGCCACGAAGTCACGCCGGGATTTTTCTCTACGAACGCACCCAATCCACCCAATTGGACCCTAAACTCACGTTTTGGTGCGTTGCATAGTGTTTGGGTGCATTTGGGATCATTTCATAACTGCATGAAACTCGGTGCAAAACGGGGTGAACTGGTACAATTAATACAAAAGTTCGTGCCATGAAGTCACATCAGGATTTTTCACAACGAACGCACCCAATCCGCCCCATTGGACCGTAAACTCATGTTTTGGTGCGTTGCATAGTGTTTGGGTGCATTTGGGATCGTTTCGTAACTGCATCAAACTCGATGCAAAACAGGGTGAACTGGTGCAATTAATGTAAAAGTTTGTGCCATGAAGTCACGTCGGGATCTTTCGCAACGAACACACCCAATCAACCCCATTGGACCCCGAACTCATGCTTTGGTGCATTGCATGCTGTTTGGGTGCATTTGGGATCATTTCGTAACTCCATGAAACTCGATGCATTGGGTGAACTAGGTGCAATTAATGCAAAAATATGTGCCACGAAGTCACGCCGGGATTTTTTGCAACGAACGCACCCAATCTGCCTACATTGGACCGTAAACTCATATTTTGGTGCGTTACATAGTATTTGGGTGCATTTGGGATCATTTCGTAACTGCATGAAACTCGATGCAAAACAGGGTGAACTGGTGCAATTAATGCAAAAGTTCGTGCCACGAAGTCACGTCGGGATTTTTTGCACCGAACGCACCCAATCCACTCCTTTGGACCTTAAACTCATGTTTTGGTGCATTGCATAGTGTTTGGGTACATTTGGGATCGTTTCATAACCGCATGATACTCGATGCAAAACAGGGTGGACTAGTGCAATTAATGCGAAAGCTCGTGCCACGATGTCACGCCATGATTTTTCTCTACGAACACACCCAATCCACCCCCATTGGACCCTAAACTCATGTTTTGGTGCGTTGCATAGTGTTTGGGTGCATTTGGGATGATTTCATAACTGCATGAAACTCGGTGCAAAACGGGGTGAACAGGTGCAATTAATGCAAAAGTTCGTGCCACGAAGTCACGTCGGGATTTTTCACAACGAACGCACCCAATCCCCTCCATTGGACCTTAAACTCATGTTTTGGTGCATTGCATAGTGTTTGGGTGCATTTGGGATCGTTTCATAACCGCATGAAACTCGATGCAAAACAGGGTGGACTAGTGCAATTAATGCGAAAGCTCATGCCACGAAGTCACGCCGGGATTTTTCTCTACGAACGCACCCAATCCGCCCCATTGGACCTGTAAACTCATGTTTTGGTGCGTTGCATAGTGTTTGTGTGCATTTGGGAGCGTTTCGTAACTGCATCAAACTCGATGCAAAATAGGGTGAACTGGTGCAATTAATGTAAAAGTTCGTGCCATGAAGTCACGTCGGGATCTTTCGCAACGAACACACCCAATCAACCCCATTGGACCGAACTCATGCTTTGGTGCATTGCATAGTGTTTGGGTGCATTTGGGATCGTTTCATAACCGCATGAAACTCGATGCAAAACAGGGTGGACTAGTGCAATTAATGCGAAAGCTCGTGCCACGATGTCACGCCATGATTTTTCTTACGAACACACCCAATCCACCCCATTGGACTGTAAACTCATGTTTTGGTGCGTTGCATAGTGTTTGGGTGCATTTGGGATCATTTCATAACTGCATAAAACTCGGTGCAAAATGGGGTGAACTGGTACAATTAATACAAAAGTTCGTGCCATGAAGTCACATCAGGATTTTTTGCAACTAACGCACCCAATCTGCCCCATTGGACCGTAAACTCATGTTTTGGTGCGTTGCATAGTGTTTCGGTGCATTTGGGATCGTTTCGTAACTGCATGAAACTCGATGCAAAACAGGGTGAACTGGTGCAATTAATGCAAAAGTTCGTGCCACGATGTCACGTCGGGATTTTTGCACCGAACGCACCCAATCCACTCCATTGGACCTTAAACTCATGTTTTGGTGCATTGCATAGTGTTTGGGTGCATTTGGGATCGTTTCATAACCGCATGAAACTCGATGCAAAACAGGGTGGACTAGTGCAATTAATGCGAAAGCTCGTGCCATGAAGTCACGCCGGGATTTTTCTCTACGAACACACCCAATCCACCCCATTGGACCCTAAACTCATGTTTTGGTGCGTTGCATAGTGTTTGGGTGCATTTGGGATCATTTCATAACTGCATGAAACTCGGTGCAAAACGGGGTGAACTGGTGCAATTAATACAAAAGTTCGTGCCATGAAGTCACATCGGGATTTTTCACAACGAACGCACCCAATCCGCCCCATTGGACCGTAAACTCATGTTTTGGTGTGTTGCATAGTATTTGGGTGCATTTGGGATCGTTTCGTAACTGCATGAAACTCGATGCAAAACAGGGTGAACTAGGTGCAATTAATGCAAAAGTTCGTGCCACGAAGTCACGTCGGGATTTTTTGCACCGAACGCACCCAATCCACTCCTTTGGACCTTAAACTCATGTTTTGGTGCATTGCATAGTGTTTGGGTGCATTTGGGATCGTTTCATAACCGCATGAAACTCGATGCAAAACAGGGTGGACTAGTGCAATTAATGCGAAAGCTCGTGCCACGATGTCACGCCATGATTTTTCTCTAACGAACACACCCAATCCACCCCCATTGGACCCTAAACTCATGTTTTGGTGCGTTGCATAGTGTTTGGGTGCATTTGGGATCATTTCATAACTGCATGAAACTCGGTGCAAAACGGGGTGAACTGGTGCAATTAATGCAAAAGTTCGTGCCACGAAGTCACACGTCGGGATTTTTCACAACGAACGCACCCAATCCCCTCCATTGGACCTTAAACTCATGTTTTGGTGCATTGCATAGTGTTTGGGTGCATTTGGGATCGTTTCATAACCGCATGAAACTCGATGCAAAACAGGGTGGACTAGTGCAATTAATGCGAAAGCTCGTGCCACGATGTCACGCCATGATTTTTCTCAACGAACACCCAATCCACCATTGGACCCTAAACTAATGTTTTGGCGTTGCATAGTGTTTGGGTGCATTTGGGATCATTTCATAACTGCATGAAACTCGGTGCAAAACGGGGTGAACTGGTGCAATTAATGCAAAAGTTGGTGCCACGAAGTCACGTCGGGATTTTCATAACGAACGCACCCAATCCCCTCCATTGGACCTTAAACTCATGTTTTGGTGCATTGCATAGTGTTTGGGTGCATTTGGGATCGTTTCATAACCGCATCAAACTCGATGCAAATAGGGTGGACTAGTGCAATTAATGCGAAAGCTCGTGCCACGAAGTCACACCGGGATTTTTCTCTACGAACGCACCTAATCCACCCCATTGGACCCTAAACTCATGTTTTGGTGCATTGCATAGTGTTTGGGTGCATTTGGGATCGTTTCATAACCGCATGAAACTCGATGCAAAACAGGGTGGACTAGTGCAATTAATGCGAAAGCTCGTGCCACGAATGTCACGCCAGGATTTTTCTCTACGAACACACCCAATCCACCCCCATTGGACCCTAAACTCATGTTTTGGTGCGTTGCATAGTGTTTGGGTGCATTTGGGATCATTCCATAACTGCATGAAATCTCGGTGCAAAACGGGGTGAACTGGTGCAATTAATACAAAAGTTCGTGCCATGAAGTCACATCGGGATTTTTCACAACGAACGCACCCAATCCGCCCCATTGGACCGTAAACTCATGTTTTGGTGCGTTGCATAGTATTTGGGTGCATTTGGGATCGTTTCGTAACTGCATGAAACTCGATGCAAAACAGGGTGAACTGGTGCAATTAATGCAAAAGTTCGTGCCACGAAGTCACGTCGGGATTTTTTGCACCGAACGCACCCAATCCACTCCTTTGGACCTTAAACTCATGTTTTGGTGCATTGCATAGTGTTTGGGTGCATTTGGGATCGTTTCATAACCGCATGAAACTCGATGCAAAACAGGGTGGACTAGTGCAATTAATGCGAAAGCTCGTGCCACGATGTCACGCCATGATTTTTCTCTACGAACACACCCAATCCACCCCCATTGGACCCTAAACTCATATTTTGGTGCGTTGCATAGTGTTTGGGTGCATTTGGGATCATTTCATAACTGCATGAAACTCGGTGCAAAACGGGGTGAACTGGTGCAATTAATGCAAAAGTTCGTGCCACGAAGTCACGTCGGGATTTTTCACAACGAACGCACCCAATCCCCTCCAATTGGACCTTAAACTCATGTTTTGGTGCATTGCATAGTGTTTGGGTGCATTTGGGATCGTTTCATAACCGCATGAAACTCGATGCAAAACAGGGTGGACTAGTGCAATTAATGCGAAAGCTCGTGCCACGAAGTCACGCCGGGATTTTTCTCTACGAACGCACCCAATCCACCCCATTGGACCCTAAACTCATGTTTTGGTGCGTTGCATAGTGTTTTGGTGCATTTGGGATCATTTCATAACTGCATGAAACTCGGTGCAAAACGGGGTGAACTGGTGCAATTAATACAAAAGTTCGTGCCATGAAGTCACATCGGGATTTTTCACAACGAACGCACCGAATCCGCCCCATTGGACCGTAAACTCATGTTTTGGTATGTTGCATAGTAGTTTGGGTGCATTTGGGATCGTTTCGTAACTGCATCAAACTCGATGCAAAACAGGGTGAACTGGTGCAATTAATGTAAAAGTTCGTGCCATGAAGTCACGTCGGGATTTTTTGCACCGAACGCACCCAATCCACTCCTTTGGACCTTAAACTCATGTTTTGGTGCATTGCATAGTGTTTGGGTGCATTTGGGATCGTTTCATAGCCGCATGAAACTCGATGCAAAACAGGGTGGACTAGTGCAATTAATGCGAAAAGCTCGTGCCACTGAATGTCACGCCAGGATTTTTCTCTACGAACACACCCAATCTACCCCATTGGACCCTAAACTCATGTTTTGGTGCGTTGCATAGTGTTTGGGTGCATTTGGGATCATTTCATAACTGCATGAAACTCGGTGCAAAACGGGGTGAACTGGTGCAATTAATACAAAAGTTCGTGCCATGAAGTCACATCGGGATTTTTCACAACGAACGCACCCAATCCGCCCCATTGGACCGTAAACGCATGTTTTGGTGCCTTGCATAGTATTTGGGTGCATTGGGATCGTTTCGTAACTGCATGAAACTCGATGCAAAACAGGGTGAACTGGTGCAATTAATGCAAAAGTTCGTGCCACGAAGTCACGTCGGGATTTTTCTCTACGAACGCACCCAATCCACCCCATTGGACCCTAAACTCATGTTTTGGTGCGTTGCATAGTGTTTGGGTGCATTTGGGATCATTCCATAACTGCATGAATCTCGGTGCAAAACGGGGTGAACTGGTGCAATTAATACAAAAGTTCGTGCCATGAAGTCACATCGGGATTTTTCACAACGAACGCACCCAATCCGCCCCATTGGACCGTAAACTCATGTTTTGGTGCGTTGCATAGTATTTGGGTGCATTTGGGATCGTTTCGTAACTGCATGAAACTCGATGCAAAACAGGGTGAACTGGTGCAATTAATGCAAAAGTTCGTGCCACGAAGTCACGTCGGGATTTTTTGCACCGAACGCACTCAATCCACTCCTTTGGACCTTAAACTCATGTTTTGGTGCATTGCATAGTGTTTGGGTGCATTTGGGATCGTTTCATAACCGCATGAAACTCGATGCAAAACAGGGTGGACTAGTGCAATTAATGCGAAAGCTCGTGCCACGATGTCACGCCATGATTTTTTCTCACGAACACACCAATCCACCCCCATTGGACCCTAAACTCATGTTTTGGTGCGTTGCATAGTGTTTGGGTGCATTTGGGATCGTTTCATAACTGCATGAAACTCGGTGCAAAACGGGGTGAACTGGTGCAATTAATGCAAAAGTTCGTGCCACGAAGTCACGTCGGGATTTTTCACAACGAACGCACCCAATCCCCTCCATTGGACCTTAAACTCATGTTTTGGTGCATTGCATAGTGTTTGGGTGCATTTGGGATCGTTTCATAACCGCATGAAACTCGATGCAAAACAGGGTGGACTAGTGCAATTAATGCGAAAGCTCGTGCCACGATGTCACGCCATGATTTTTCTCTACGAACACACCCAATCCACTCCCATTGGACCCTAAACTCATGTTTTGGTGCGTTGCATAGTGTTTGGGTGCATTTGGGATCATTTCATAACTGCATGAAACTCGGTGCAAAACGGGGTGAACTGGTGCAATTAATGCAAAAGTTCGTGCCACGAAGTCACGTCGGGATTTTTCATAACGAACGCACCCAATCCCCTCCATTGGACCTTAAACTCATGTTTTGGTGCATTGCATAGTGTTTGGGTGCATTTGGGATCGTTTCATAACCGCATGAAACTCGATGCAAAACAGGGTGGACTAGTGCAATTAATGCAAAAGTCGTGCCACGAAGTCACGTCGGGATTTTTCGCTACGAACGCACCCAATCCACCCCATTGGACCCTAAACTCATGTTTTGGTGCAGTTGCATAGTGTTTGGGTGCATTTGGGATCAGTTTCATAACGCATGAAACTCGATGCAAAACAGGGGTGGACTAGGTGCAATTAATGCAAAGCTCGTGCCACGATGTCACGCCATGGATTTTTCTCTAACGAACAGCACCCAATCCGCCCCCATTGGACCCGTAAACTCATGTTTGGTGCGTTGCATAGTAGTTTGGGTGCATTTGGGATCGTTTCATAACTGCATGAAACTCGATGCAAAACAGGGTGAACTGGTGCAATTAATGCAAAGTTCGTGCCACGAAGTCACGTCGGGATTTTTGCACACGAACGCACCCAATCCACCTCCATTGGACCTTAAACTCATGTTTTGGTGCATTGCATAGTGTTTGGGTGCATTTGGGATCGTTTCATAACCGCATGAAACTCGATGCAAAACAGGGTGGACTAGTGCAATTAATGCGAAAGCTCGTGCCACGATGTCACGCCATGATTTTTCTAACGAACACACCCAATCCACCCCCATTGGACCCTAAACTCATGTTTTGGTGCGTTGCATAGTGTTTGGGTGCATTTGGGATCATTTCATAACTGCATGAAACTCGGTGCAAAACTGGGGTGAACTGGTAGCAATTAATGCAAAAGTTCGTGCCACGAAGTCACGTCGGGATTTTTCATAACGAACGCACCCAATCCCCTCCATTGGACCTTAAACTCATGTTTTGGTGCATTGCATAGTGTTTGGGTGCATTTGGGATCGTTTCATAACCGCATGAAACTCGATGCAAAACAGGGTGGACTAGTGCAATTAATGCGAAAGCTCGTGCCACGATGTCACGCCATGATTTTTCTCTACGAACACACCCAATCCACCCCATTGGACCCTAAACTCATGTTTTGGTGCGTTGCATAGTGTTTGGGTGCATTTGGGATCATTTCATAACTGCATGAAACTCGGTGCAAAACGGGGTGAACTGGTGCAATTAATGCAAAAGTTCGTGCCACGAAGTCACATCGGGATTTTTCACAACGAACGCACCCAATCCCCTCCATTGGACCTTAAACTCATGTTTTGGTGCATTGCATAGTGTTTGGGTGCATTTGGGATCGTTTCATAACCGCATGAAACTCGATGCAAAACAGGGTGGACTAGTGCAATTAATGCGAAAGTTCGTGCCACGATGTCATGCCATGATTTTTCTCTACGTACACACCCAATCCACTCCCATTGGACCCTAAACTAATGTTTTGGTGCGTTGCATAGTGTTTGGGTGCATTTGGGATCATTTCATAACTGCATGAAACTCGGTGCAAAACGGGGTGAACTGGTGCAATTAATGCAAAAGTTCGTGCCACGAAGTCACGTCGGGATTTTTCATAACGAACGCACCCAATCCCCTCCATTGGACCTTGAACTCATGTTTTGGTGCATTGCATAGTGTTTGGGTGCATTTGGGATCGTTTCATAACCGCATGAAACTCGATGCAAAATAGGGTGGACTAGTGCAATTAATGCGAAAGCTCGTGCCACGAAGTCACACCGGGATTTTTCTCTACGAACGCACCTAATCCACCCCATTGGACCCTAAACTCATGTTTTGGTGCATTGCATAGTGTTTTGGTGCATTTGGGATCGTTTCATAACCGCATGAAACTCGATGCAAAACAGGGTGGACTAGTGCAATTAATGCGAAAGCTCGTGCCACGATGTCACGCCATGATTTTTCTCTACGAACAGACCCAATCCACCCCCATTGGACCCTAAACTCATGTTTTGGTGCGTTGCATAGTGTTTGGGTGCATTTGGGATCATTTCATAACTGCATGAAACTCGGTGCAAAACGGGGTGAACTGGTGCAATTAATGCAAAAGTTCGTGCCACGAAGTCACGTCGGGATTTTTCACAACGAACGCACCCAATCCCCTCCATTGGACCTTAAACTCATGTTTTGGTGCATTGCATAGTGTTTGGGTGCATTTGTGATCATTTCATAACCGCATGAAACTCGATGCAAAACAGGGTGGACTAGTGCAATTAATGCGAAAGCTCGTGCCACGATGTCACGCCATGATTTTCTAAACGAACACACCCAATCCACCCCCATTGGACCCTAAACTCATGTTTGGTGCGTTGCATAGTGTTTGGGTGCATTTGGGATCATTTCATAACTGCATGAAACTCGGTGCAAAACAGGCTGAATTGGTGCAATTAATGCAAAAGTTCGTGCCACGATGTCACGTCGGGATTTTTCATAACGAACGCACCAAATCCCCTCTATGGACCTTAAACTCATGTTTTGGTGCATTGCATAGTGTTTGGGTGCATTTGGGATCGTTTCATAACCGCATGAAACTCGATGCAAAACAGGGTGGACTAGTGCAATTAATGCGAAAGCTCGTGCCACGATGTCACGCCATGATTTTCTCTACGAACACACCCAATCCACCCCCATTGGACCCTAAACATCATGTTTTGGTGCGTTGCATAGCGTTTGGGTGCATTTGGGATCATTTCATAACTGCATGAAACTCGGTGCAAAACGGGGTGAACTGGTGCAATTAATGCAAAAGTTCGTGCCACGAAGTCACGTCGGGATTTTTGACAACGAACGCACCCAATCCCCTCCATTGGACCTTAAACTCATGTTTTGGTGCATTGCATAGTGTTTGGGTGCATTTGGGATCGTTTCATAACCGCATGAAACTCGATGCAAAACAGGGTGGACTAGTGCAATTAATGCGAAAGCTCGTGCCACGAAGTCACGCCGGGATTTTTCTCTACCAACGCACCCAATCCACCCCATTGGACCCTAAACTCATGTTTTGGTGCGTTGCATAGTGTTTGGGTGCATTTGGGATCATTTCATAACTGCATGAAACTCGGTTCAAAACGGGGTGAACTGGTGCGATTAATACAAAAGTTCGTGCCATGAAGTCACATCGGGATTTTTCACAACGAACGCATCGAATCCGCCCCATTGGACCGTAAACTCATGTTTTGGTGTGTTGCATAGTGTTTGGGTACATTTGGGATCGTTTCGTAACTGCATCAAACTCGATGCAAAATAGGGTAAAACTGGTGCAATTAATGTAAAAGTTCGTGCCATTAAGTCACGTCGGGATCTTTCGCAACGAACACACCCAATCAACCCCATTAGACCCCGAACTCATGCTTTGGTGCGTTGCATACTGTTTGGGTGCATTTGGGATCGTTTCATAACTGCATGAAACTCGATGCAAAACAGGGTGAACTGGTGCAATTAATGCAAAAGTTCGTGCCACGAAGTCACGTCGGGATTTTTCTCTACGAACGCACCCAATCCACCCCATTGGACCCTAAACTCATGTTTTGGTGCGTTGCATAGTGTTTGGGTGCATTTGGGATCATTCCATAACTGCATGAATCTCGGTGCAAAACGGGTGAACTGGTGCAATTAATACAAAAGTTCGTGCCATGAAGTCACATCGGGATTTTTCACAACGAACCGACACCCAATCCCTCCATTGGACCGTAAAACTCATGTTTTGGTGGCGTTGCATAGTATTTGGGTGCATTGGGATCGTTTCAGTAACTGCATGAAACACGATGCAAAACAGGGTGAACTGGTGCAATTAATGCAAAAGTTCGTGCCACGAGGTCACGTCGGGATTTTTCTCTACGAACGCACCCAATCCACCCCATTGGACTCTAAACTCATGTTTGGTGCGTTGCATAGTGTTTGGGTGCATTTGGGATCATTCCATAACTGCATGAAATCTCGTGCAAAACGGGGTGAACTGGTGCAATTAATACAAAAGTTCGTGCCATGAAGTCACATCGGGATTTTCACAACGAACGCACCCAATCCGCCCCATTGGACCGTAAACTCATGGTTTGGTGCGTTGCATAGTATTTGGGTGCATTTGGGATCGTTTCGTAACTGCATGAAACTCGATGCAAAACAGGGTGAACTGGTGCAATTAATGCAAAAGTTCGTGCCACGAAGTCACGTCGGGATTTTTTGCACCGAACGCACCCAATCCACTCCTTTGGACCTTAAACTCATGTTTTGGTGCATTGCATAGTGTTTGGGTGCATTTGGGATCGTTTCATAACCGCATGAAACTCGATGCAAAACAGGGTGGACTAGAGCAATTAATGCGAAAGCTCGTGCCACGATGTCACGCCATGATTTTTCTCTACGAACACACCCAATCAACCCCCATTGGACCCTAAACTCATATTTTGGTGCGTTGCATAGTGTTTGGGTGCATTTGGGATCATTTCATAAATGCATGAAACTCGGTGCAAAACGGGGTGAACTGGTGCAATTAATGCAAAAGTTCGTGCCACGAAGTCACGTCGGGATTTTTCACAACGAACTGCACCCAATCCCCTCCAATTGGACCTTAAACTCATGTTTTGGTGCATTGCATAGTGTTTGGGTGCATTTGGGATCGTTTCATAACCGCATGAAACTCGATGCAAAACAGGGTGGACTAGTGCAATTAATGCGAAAGCTCGTGCCAGCGAAGTCACGCCGGGATTTTTCTCTACGAACGCACCCAATCCACCCCATTGGACCCTAAACTCATGTTTTGGTGCGTTGCATAGTGTTTGGGTGCATTTGGGATCATTTCATAACTGCATGAAACTCGGTGCAAAACGGGGTGAACTGGTGCAATTAATACAAAAGTTCGTGCCATGAAGTCACATCGGGATTTTTCACAACGAACGCACCGAATCCGCCCCATTGGACCGTAAACTCATGTTTTGGTATGTTGCAATAGTGTTTGGGTGCATTTGGGATCGTTTCGTAACTGCATCAAACTCGATGCAAAACAGGGTGAACTGGTGCAATTAATGTAAAAGTTCGTGCCATGAAGTCACGTCGGGATTTTTTGCACCGAACGCACCCAATCCACTCCATTGGACCTTAAACTCATGTTTTGGTGCATTGCATAGTGTTTGGGTGCATTTGGGATCGTTTCATAAGCCGCATGAAACTCGATGCAAAACAGGGTGGACTAGTGCAATTAATGCGAAAGCTCGTGCCATGAAGTCACGCCGGGATTTTTCTCTACGAACACACCCAATCTACCCCATTGGACCCTAAACTCATGTTTTGGTGCGTTGCATAGTGTTTGGGTGCATTTGGGATCATTTCATAACTGCATGAAACTCGGTGCAAAACGGGGTGAACTGGTGCAATTAATACAAAAGTTCGTGCCATGAAGTCACATCGGGATTTTTCACAACGAACGCACCCAATCCGCCCCATTGGACCGTAAACGCATGTTTTGGTGCGTTGCATAGTATTTGGGTGCATTGGGATCGTTTCCTAACTGCATGAAACTCGATGCAAAACAGGGTGAACTGGTGCAATTAATGCAAAAGTTCGTGCCACGAAGTCACGTCGGGATTTTTCTCTACGAACGCACCCAATCCACCCCATTGGACCCTAAACTCTTGTTTTGGTGCGTTGCATAGTGTTTGGGTGCATTTGGGATCATTCCATAACTGCATGAAACTCGGTGCAAAACGGGGTGAACTGGTGCAATTAATACAAAAGTTCGTGCCATGAAGTCACATCGGGATTTTTCACAACGAACGCACCCAATCCGCCCCATTGGACCGTAAACTCATGTTTTGGTGCGTTGCATAGTATTTGGGTGCATTTGGGATCGTTTCGTAACTGCATGAAACTCGATCCAAAACAGGGTGAACTGGTGCAATTAATGCAAAAGTTCGTGCCACGAAGTCACGTCGGGATTTTTTGCACCGAACGCACCCAATCCACTCCTTTGGACCTTAAACTCATGTTTTGGTGCATTGCATAGTGTTTGGGTGCATTTGGGATCGTTTCATAACCGCATGAAACTCGATGCAAAACAGGGTGGACTAGTGCAATTAATGCGAAAGCTCGTGCCACGATGTCACGCCATGATTTTTCTCTACGAACACACCCAATCAACCCCCATTGGACCCTAAACTCATATTTTGGTGCGTTGCATAGTGTTTGGGTGCATTTGGTATCATTTCATAAATGCATGAAACTCGGTGCAAAACGGGGTGAACTGGTGCAATTAATGCAAAAGTTCGTGCCACGAAGTCACGTCGGGATTTTTCACAACGAACGCACCGAATCCCCTCCAATGGACCTTAAACTCATGTTTTGGTGCATTGCATAGTGTTTGGGTGCATTTGGGATCGTTTCATAACCGCATGAAACTCGATGCAAAACAGGGTGGACTAGTGCAATTAATGCGAAAGCTCGTGCCACGAAGTCACGCCGGGATTTTTCTCTACGAACGCACCTAATCCACCCCATTGGACCGTAAACTCATGTTTTGGTGCGTTGCATAGTGTTTGGGTGCATTTGGGACCATTCCATAACTGCATGAAACTCGGTGCAAAACGGGGTGAACTGGTGCAATTAATGCAAAAGTTCGTGCCACGAAGTCACGTCGGGATTTTTCACAACGAACGCACCCAATCCCCTCCATTGGACCTTAAACTCATGTTTTGGTGCAGTTGCATAGTATTTGGGTGCATTTGGGATCGTTTCGTAACTGCAATGAAACTCGATGCAAAACAGGGTGAACTAGTGCAATTAATGCGAAAGTTCGTGCCACGAAGTCACGTCGGGATTTTTTGCTACCGAACGCACCCAATCCCCTCCTATTGGACCTTAAACTCATGTTTTGGTGCTATTGCATAGTGTTTGGGTGCATTTGGGATCGTTTCATAACCGCATGAAACTCGATGCAAAACAGGGTGGACTAGTGCAATTAATGCGAAAGCTCGTGCCACGATGTCACGCCATGATTTTTCTCTACGAACACACCCAATCCACCCCCATTGGACCCTAAACTCATGTTTTGGTGCGTTGCATAGTGTTTGGGTGCATTTGGGATCATTTCATAACTGCATGAAACTCGGTGCAAAACGGGGTGAACTGGTGCAATTAATGCAAAAGTTCGTGCCACGAAGTCACGTCGGGATTTTTCACAACGAACGCACCCAATACCCTCCATTGGACCTTAAACTCATGTTTTGGTGCATTGCATAGTGTTTGGGTGCATTTGGGATCGTTTCATAACCGCAATGAAACTCGATGCAAAACAGGGTGGACTAGTGCAATTAATGCGAAAGCTCGTGCCACAAAGTCACGCCGGGATTTTTCTCTACCGAACGCACCCAATCCACCCCATTGGACCCTAAACTCATGTATTGGTGCGTTGCATAGTGTTTGGGTGCATTTGGGATCATTTCATAACTGCATGAAACTCGGTGCAAAACGGGGTGAACTGGTGCAATTAATACAAAAGTTCGTGCCATGAAGTCACATCGGGATTTTTCACAATGAACGCACCCAATCCGCCCCATTGGACCGTAAACTCATGTTTTGGTGCGTTGCATAGTATTTGGGTGCATTGGGATCGTTTCGTAACTGCATGAAACTCGATGCAAAACAGGGTGAACTGGTGCAATTAATGCAAAAGTTCGTGCCACGAAGTCACGTCGGGATTTTTCTCTACGAACGCACCCAATCCACCCCATTGGACCCTAAACTCATGTTTTGGTGCGTTGCATAGTGTTTGGGTGCATTTGGGATCATTCCATAACTGCATGAAACTCAGTGCAAAACGGGGTGAACTGGTGCAATTAATACAAAAGTTCGTGCCATGAAGTCACATCGGGATTTTTCACAACGAACGCACCCAATCCGCCCCATTGGACCGTAAACTCATGTTTTGGTGCGTTGCATAGTATTTGGGTGCATTTGGGATCGTTTCGTAACTGCATGAAACTCGATCCAAAACAGGGTGAACTGGTGCAATTAATGCAAAAGTTCGTGCCACGAAGTCACGTCGGGATTTTTCACAACGAACACACCCAATCCACCCCATTGGACCCTAAACTCATGTTTTGGTGCGTTGCATAGTATTTGGGTGCATTTGTGATCATTTCATAACTGCATGAAACTCGGTGCAAAACGGGGTGAACTGGTGCAATTAATACAAAAGTTCGTGCCATGAAGTCACATCGGGATTTTTCACAACGAACGCACCCAATCCGCCCCATTTTACCGTAAACTCATGTTTTGGTGCGTTGCATAGTATTTGGGTGCATTTGGTATCGTTTCGTAACTGCATGAAACTCGATGCAAAACAGGGTGAACTGGTGCAATTAATGCAAAAGTTCGTGCCACGAAGTCACGTCGGGATTTTTTGCACCGAACGCACCCAATCCACTCCTTTGGACCTTAAACTCATGTTTTGGTGCATTGCATAGTGTTTGGGTGCATTTGGGATCGTTTCATAACCGCATGAAACTCGAAGCAAAATAGGGTGGACTAGTGAAATTAATGCGAAAGCTCGTGCCACGATGTCACGCCATGATTTTTCTCTACGAACACACCCAATCCACCCCCATTGGACCCTAAACTCATGTTTTGGTGCGTTGCATAGTGTTTGGGTGCATTTGGGATCATTTCATAACTGCATAAACTCGGTGCAAAACGGGGTGAACTGGTGCAATTAATGCAAAAGTTCGTGCCACGAAGTCACATCGGGATTTTTCACAACGAACGCACCCAATCCCCTCCATTGGACCTTAAACTCATGTTTTGGTGCATTGCATAGTGTTTGGGTGCATTTGGGATCGTTTCATAACCGCATGAAACTCGATGCAAAACAGGGTGGACTAGTGCAATTAATGCGAAAGCTCGTGCCACGAAGTCACGCCGGGATTTTTCTCTACGAACGCACCCAATCCACCCCATTGGACCCTACACTCATGTTTTGGTGCGTTGCATAGTGTTTGGGTGCATTTGGGGTCATTTCATAACTGCATGAAACTCGGTGCAAAACGGGGTGAACTGATGCAATTAATACAAAAGTTTGTGCCATGAAGTCACATCGGGATTTTTCACAACGAACGCACCCAATCCGCCCCATTGGACCGTAAACTCATGTTTTGGTGCGTTGCATAGTGTTTGGGTGCATTTGGGATCGTTTCGTAACTGCATCAAACTCGATGCAAAACAGGGTGAAACTGGTGGCAATTAATTGCAAAAGTTCGTGCAGCCGAAGTCACCAGTCGGGAATTTTTGCATCAGAACGCACCCAATTCCACTCCTTTGACCTTAAAACTCATGTTTTGGTGCATTGCATAGTGTTTGGGTGCATTTGGGATCAAAAAAAACGTTTCATAACCGCATGAAACTCGATGCAAAACAGGGTGGACTAGTGCAATTAATGCGAAAGCTCGTGCCACGATGTCACGCATGATTTTTCTCTACGAACACACCCAATCCACCCCCATTGGACCTAAACTCATGTTTTGGTGCGTTGCATAGTGTTTGGGGTGCATTTGGGATCATTTCATAACTGCATGAAACTCGGTGCAAAACGGGGTGAACTGGTGCAATTAATGCAAAAGTTCGTGCCACGAAGTCACATCGGGATTTTTCACAACGAACGCACCCAATCCCCTCCATTGGACCTTAAACTCATGTTTTGGTGCATTGCATAGTGTTTGGGTGCATTTGGGATCGTTTCATAACCGCATGAAACTCGATGCAAAACAGGGTGGACTAGTGCAATTAATGCGAAAGCTCGTGCCACGAAGTCACGCCGGGATTTTTCTCTACGAACGCACCCAATCCACCCCATTGGACCCTACACTCATGTTTTGGTGCGTTGCATAGTGTTTGGGTGCATTTGGGGTCATTTCATAACTGCATGAAACTCGGTGCAAAACGGGGTGAACTGATGCAATTAATACAAAAGTTTGTGCCATGAAGTCACATCGGGATTTTTCACAACGAACGCACCCAATCCGCCCCATTGGACCGTAAACTCATGTTTTGGTGCGTTGCATAGTGTTTGGGTGCATTTGGGATCGTTTCGTAACTGCATCAAACTCGATGCAAAACAGGGTGAACTGGTGTAATTAATGTAAAAGTTCGTGCCATGAAGTCACGTCGGGATCTTTCTCAACGAACACACCCAATCAACCCCATCGGACCCCGAACTCATGCTTTGGTGCGTTGCATACTGTTTGGGTGCATTTGGGATCATTTCATAACTCCATGAAACTGGATGCATTGGGTGAACTGGTGCAATTAATGCAAAAGTTCGTGCCACGAAGTCACGTCGGGATTTTTTGCACCGAACGCACCCAATCCACTCCTTTGGACCTTAAACTCATGTTTTGGTGCATTGCATAGTGTTTGGGTGCATTTGGGATCGTTTCATAACCGCATGAAACTCGAAGCAAAACAGGGTGGACTAGTGAAATTAATGCGAAAGCTCGTGCCACGATGTCACGCCATGATTTTTCTCTACGAACACACCCAATCCACCCCCATTGGACCCTAAACTCATGTTTTGGTGCGTTGCATAGTGTTTGGGTGCATTTGGGATCATTTCATAACTGCATGAAACTCGGTGCAAAACGGGGTGAACTGGTGCAATTAATGCAAAAGTTCGTGCCACGAAGTCACATCGGGATTTTTCACAACGAACGCACCCAATCCCCTCCATTGGACCTTAAACTCATGTTTTGGTGCATTGCATAGTGTTTGGGTGCATTTGGGATCGTTTCATAACCGCATGAAACTCGATGCAAAATAGGGTGGACTAGTGCAATTAATGCGAAAGCTCGTGCCACGAAGTCACGCCGGGATTTTTCTCTACGAACGCACCCAATCCACCCCATTGGACCCTACACTCATGTTTTGGTGCGTTGCATAGTGTTTGGGTGCATTTGGGGTCATTTCATAACTGCATGAAACTCGGTGCAAAACGGGGTGAACTGATGCAATTAATACAAAAGTTCGTGCCATGAAGTCACATCGGGATTTTTCACAACGAACGCACCCAATCCGCCCCATTGGACCGTAAACTCATGTTTTGGTGCGTTGCATAGTGTTTGGGTGCATTTGGGATCGTTTCGTAACTGCATCAAACTCGATGCAAAACAGGGTGAACTGGTGTAATTAATGTAAAAGTTCGTGCCATGAAGTCACGTAGGAATCTTTCTCAACGAACACACCCAATCAACCCCATCGGACCCCGAACTCATGCTTTGGTGCGTTGCATACTGTTTGGGTGCATTTGGGATCATTTCATAACTCCATGAAACTGGATGCATTGGGTGAACTGGTGCAATTAATGCAAAAGTTCGTGCCATGAAGTCACGTCGGGATTTTTTGCACCGAACGCACCCAATCCACTCCTTTGGACCTTAAACTCATGTTTTGGTGCATTGCATAGTGTTTGGGTGCATTTGGGATCGTTTCATAACCGCATGAAACTCGAAGCAAAACAGGGTGGACTAGTGAAATTAATGCGAAAGCTCGTGCCACGATGTCACGCCATGATTTTTCTCTACGAACACACCCAATCCACCCCCATTGGACCCTAAACTCATGTTTTGGTGCGTTGCATAGTGTTTGGGTGCATTTGGGATCATTTCATAACTGCATGAAACTCGGTGCAAAACGGGGTGAACTGGTGCAATTAATGCAAAAGTTCGTGCCACGAAGTCACATCGGGATTTTTCACAACGAACGCACCCAATCCCCTCCATTGGACCTTAAACTCATGCTTTGGTGCGTTGCATAGTATTTGGGTGCATTGGGATCGTTTCGTAACTGCATGAAACTCGATGCAAAACAGGGTGAACTGGTGCAATTAATGCAAAAGTTCGTGCCACGAAGTCACGTCGGGATTTTTCTCTACGAACGCACCCAATCCACCCCATTGGACCCTAAACTCATGTTTTGGTGCGTTGCATAGTGTTTGGGTGCATTTGGGATCATTCCATAACTGCATGAAACTCAGTGCAAAACGGGGTGAACTGGTGCAATTAATACAAAAGTTCGTGCCATGAAGTCACATCGGGATTTTTCACAACGAACGCACCCAATCCGCCCCATTGGACCGTAAACTCATGTTTTGGTGCGTTGCATAGTATTTGGGTGCATTTGGGATCGTTTCGTAACTGCATGAAACTCGATCCAAAACAGGGTGAACTGGTGCAATTAATGCAAAAGTTCGTGCCACGAAGTCACGTCGGGATTTTTCACAACGAACACACCCAATCCACCCCATTGGACCCTAAACTCATGTTTTGGTGCGTTGCATAGTATTTGGGTGCATTTGTGATCATTTCATAACTGCATGAAACTCGGTGCAAAACGGGGTGAACTGGTGCAATTAATACAAAAGTTCGTGCCATGAAGTCACATCGGGATTTTTCACAACGAACGCACCCAATCCGCCCCATTTTACCGTAAACTCATGTTTTGGTGCGTTGCATAGTATTTGGGTGCATTTGGTATCGTTTCGTAACTGCATGAAACTCGATGCAAAACAGGGTGAACTGGTGCAATTAATGCAAAAGTTCGTGCCACGAAGTCACGTCGGGATTTTTTGCACCGAACGCACCCAATCCACTCCTTTGGACCTTAAACTCATGTTTTGGTGCATTGCATAGTGTTTGGGTGCATTTGGGATCGTTTCATAACCGCATGAAACTCGAAGCAAAATAGGGTGGACTAGTGAAATTAATGCGAAAGCTCGTGCCACGATGTCACGCCATGATTTTTCTCTACGAACACACCCAATCCACCCCCATTGGACCCTAAACTCATGTTTTGGTGCGTTGCATAGTGTTTGGGTGCATTTGGGATCATTTCATAACTGCATAAAACTCGGTGCAAAACGGGGTGAACTGGTGCAATTAATGCAAAAGTTCGTGCCACGAAGTCACATCGGGATTTTTCACAACGAACGCACCCAATCCCCTCCATTGGACCTTAAACTCATGTTTTGGTGCATTGCATAGTGTTTGGGTGCATTTGGGATCGTTTCATAACCGCATGAAACTCGATGCAAAACAGGGTGGACTAGTGCAATTAATGCGAAAGCTCGTGCCACGAAGTCACGCCGGGATTTTTCTCTACGAACGCACCCAATCCACCCCATTGGACCCTACACTCATGTTTTGGTGCGTTGCATAGTGTTTGGGTGCATTTGGGGTCATTTCATAACTGCATGAAACTCGGTGCAAAACGGGGTGAACTGATGCAATTAATACAAAAGTTTGTGCCATGAAGTCACATCGGGATTTTTCACAACGAACGCACCCAATCCGCCCCATTGGACCGTAAACTCATGTTTTGGTGCGTTGCATAGTGTTTGGGTGCATTTGGGATCGTTTCGTAACTGCATCAAACTCGATGCAAAACAGGGTGAACTGGTGTAATTAATGTAAAAGTTCGTGCCATGAAGTCACGTCGGGATCTTTCTCAACGAACACACCCAATCAACCCCATCGGACCCCGAACTCATGCTTTGGTGCGTTGCATACTGTTTGGGTGCATTTGGGATCATTTCATAACTCCATGAAACTGGATGCATTGGGTGAACTGGTGCAATTAATGCAAAAGTTCGTGCCACGAAGTCACGTCGGGATTTTTTGCACCGAACGCACCCAATCCACTCCTTTGGACCTTAAACTCATGTTTTGGTGCATTGCATAGTGTTTGGGTGCATTTGGGATCGTTTCATAACCGCATGAAACTCGAAGCAAAACAGGGTGGACTAGTGAAATTAATGCGAAAGCTCGTGCCACGATGTCACGCCATGATTTTTCTCTACGAACACACCCAATCCACCCCCATTGGACCCTAAACTCATGTTTTGGTGCGTTGCATAGTGTTTGGGTGCATTTGGGATCATTTCATAACTGCATGAAACTCGGTGCAAAACGGGGTGAACTGGTGCAATTAATGCAAAAGTTCGTGCCACGAAGTCACATCGGGATTTTTCACAACGAACGCACCCAATCCCCTCCATTGGACCTTAAACTCATGTTTTGGTGCATTGCATAGTGTTTGGGTGCATTTGGGATCGTTTCATAACCGCATGAAACTCGATGCAAAACAGGGTGGACTAGTGCAATTAATGCGAAAGCTCGTGCCACGAAGTCACGCCGGGATTTTCTCTACGAACGCACCCAATCCACCCCATTGGACCCTACACTCATGTTTTGGTGCGTTGCATAGTGTTTGGGTGCATTTGGGGTCATTTCATAACTGCATGAAACTCGGTGCAAAACGGGGTGAACTGATGCAATTAATACAAAAGTTTGTGCCATGAAGTCACATCGGGATTTTTCACAACGAACGCACCCAATCCGCCCCATTGGACCGTAAACTCATGTTTTGGTGCGTTGCATAGTGTTTGGGTGCATTTGGGATCGTTTCGTAACTGCATCAAACTCGATGCAAAACAGGGTGAACTGGTGTAATTAATGTAAAAGTTCGTGCCATGAAGTCACGTCGGGATCTTTCTCAACGAACACACCCAATCAACCCCATCGGACCCCGAACTCATGCTTTGGTGCGTTGCATACTGTTTGGGTGCATTTGGGATCATTTCATAACTCCATGAAACTGGATGCATTGGGTGAACTGGTGCAATTAATGCAAAAGTTCGTGCCACGAAGTCACGTCGGGATTTTTTGCACCGAACGCACCCAATCCACTCCTTTGGACCTTAAACTCATGTTTTGGTGCATTGCATAGTGTTTGGGTGCATTTGGGATCGTTTCATAACCGCATGAAACTCGAAGCAAAACAGGGTGGACTAGTGAAATTAATGCGAAAGCTCGTGCCACGATGTCACGCCATGATTTTTCTCTACGAACACACCCAATCCACCCCCATTGGACCCTAAACTCATGTTTTGGTGCGTTGCATAGTGTTTGGGTGCATTTGGGATCATTTCATAACTGCATGAAACTCGGTGCAAAACGGGGTGAACTGGTGCAATTAATGCAAAAGTTCGTGCCACGAAGTCACATCGGGATTTTTCACAACGAACGCACCCAATCCCCTCCATTGGACCTTAAACTCATGTTTTGGTGCATTGCATAGTGTTTGGGTGCATTTGGGATCGTTTCATAACCGCATGAAACTCGATGCAAAATAGGGTGGACTAGTGCAATTAATGCGAAAGCTCGTGCCACGAAGTCACGCCGGGATTTTTCTCTACGAACGCACCCAATCCACCCCATTGGACCCTACACTCATGTTTTGGTGCGTTGCATAGTGTTTGGGTGCATTTGGGGTCATTTCATAACTGCATGAAACTCGGTGCAAAACGGGGTGAACTGATGCAATTAATACAAAAGTTCGTGCCATGAAGTCACATCGGGATTTTTCACAACGAACGCACCCAATCCGCCCCATTGGACCGTAAACTCATGTTTTGGTGCGTTGCATAGTGTTTGGGTGCATTTGGGATCGTTTCGTAACTGCATCAAACTCGATGCAAAACAGGGTGAACTGGTGTAATTAATGTAAAAGTTCGTGCCATGAAGTCACGTAGGAATCTTTCTCAACGAACACACCCAATCAACCCCATCGGACCCCGAACTCATGCTTTGGTGCGTTGCATACTGTTTGGGTGCATTTGGGATCATTTCATAACTCCATGAAACTGGATGCATTGGGTGAACTGGTGCAATTAATGCAAAAGTTCGTGCCATGAAGTCACGTCGGGATTTTTTGCACCGAACGCACCCAATCCACTCCTTTGGACCTTAAACTCATGTTTTGGTGCATTGCATAGTGTTTGGGTGCATTTGGGATCGTTTCATAACCGCATGAAACTCGAAGCAAAACAGGGTGGACTAGTGAAATTAATGCGAAAGCTCGTGCCACGATGTCACGCCATGATTTTTCTCTACGAACACACCCAATCCACCCCCATTGGACCCTAAACTCATGTTTTGGTGCGTTGCATAGTGTTTGGGTGCATTTGGGATCATTTCATAACTGCATGAAACTCGGTGCAAAACGGGGTGAACTGGTGCAATTAATGCAAAAGTTCGTGCCACGAAGTCACATCGGGATTTTTCACAACGAACGCACCCAATCCCCTCCATTGGACCTTAAACTCATGTTTTGGTGCATTGCATAGTGTTTGGGTGCATTTGGGATCGTTTCATAACCGCATGAAACTCGATGCAAAACAGGGTGGACTAGTGCAATTAATGCGAAAGCTCGTGCCACGAAGTCACGCCGGGATTTTTCTCTACGAACGCACCCAATCCACCCCATTGGACCCTACACTCATGTTTTGGTGCGTTGCATAGTGTTTGGGTGCATTTGGGGTCATTTCATAACTGCATGAAACTCGGTGCAAAACGGGGTGAACTGATGCAATTAATACAAAAGTTCGTGCCATGAAGTCACATCGGGATTTTTCACAACGAACGCACCCAATCCGCCCCATTGGACCGTAAACTCATGTTTTGGTGCGTTGCATAGTGTTTGGGTGCATTTGGGATCGTTTCGTAACTGCATCAAACTCGATGCAAAACAGGGTGAACTGGTGTAATTAATGTAAAAGTTCGTGCCATGAAGTCACGTCGGGATCTTTCTCAACGAACACACCCAATCAACCCCATCGGACCCCGAACTCATGCTTTGGTGCGTTGCATACTGTTTGGGTGCATTTGGGATCATTTCATAACTCCATGAAACTGGATGCATTGGGTGAACTGGTGCAATTAATGCAAAAGTTCGTGCCACGAAGTCACGTCGGGATTTTTTGCACCGAACGCACCCAATCCACTCCTTTGGACCTTAAACTCATGTTTTGGTGCATTGCATAGTGTTTAGGTGCATTTGGGATCGTTTCATAACCGCATGAAACTCGAAGCAAAACAGGGTGGACTAGTGAAATTAATGCGAAAGCTCGTGCCACGATGTCACGCCATGATTTTTCTCTACGAACACACCCAATCCACCCCCATTGGACCCTAAACTCATGTTTTGGTGCGTTGCATAGTGTTTGGGTGCATTTGGGATCATTTCATAACTGCATGAAACTCGGTGCAAAACGGGGTGAACTGGTGCAATTAATGCAAAAGTTCGTGCCACGAAGTCACATCGGGATTTTTCACAACGAACGCACCCAATCCCCTCCATTGGACCTTAAACTCATGTTTTGGTGCATTGCATAGTGTTTGGGTGCATTTGGGATCGTTTCATAACCGCATGAAACTCGATGCAAAACAGGGTGGACTAGTGCAATTAATGCGAAAGCTCGTGCCACGAAGTCACGCCGGGATTTTTCTCTACGAACGCACCCAATCCACCCCATTGGACCCTACACTCATGTTTTGGTGCGTTGCATAGTGTTTGGGTGCATTTGGGGTCATTTCATAACTGCATGAAACTCGGTGCAAAACGGGGTGAACTGATGCAATTAATACAAAAGTTCGTGCCATGAAGTCACATCGGGATTTTTCACAACGAACGCACCCAATCCGCCCCATTGGACCGTAAACTCATGTTTTGGTGCGTTGCATAGTGTTTGGGTGCATTTGGGATCGTTTCGTAACTGCATCAAACTCGATGCAAAACAGGGTGAACTGGTGTAATTAATGTAAAAGTTCGTGCCATGAAGTCACGTCGGGATCTTTCTCAACGAACACACCCAATCAACCCCATCGGACCCCGAACTCATGCTTTGGTGCGTTGCATACTGTTTGGGTGCATTTGGGATCATTTCATAACTCCATGAAACTGGATGCATTGGGTGAACTGGTGCAATTAATGCAAAAGTTCGTGCCACGAAGTCACGTCGGGATTTTTTGCACCGAACGCACCCAATCCACTCCTTTGGACCTTAAACTCATGTTTTGGTGCATTGCATAGTGTTTGGGTGCATTTGGGATCGTTTCATAACCGCATGAAACTCGAAGCAAAACAGGGTGGACTAGTGAAATTAATGCGAAAGCTCGTGCCACGATGTCACGCCATGATTTTTCTCTACGAACACACCCAATCCACCCCCATTGGACCCTAAACTCATGTTTTGGTGCGTTGCATAGTGTTTGGGTGCATTTGGGATCATTTCATAACTGCATGAAACTCGGTGCAAAACGGGGTGAACTGGTGCAATTAATGCAAAAGTTCGTGCCACGAAGTCACATCGGGATTTTTCACAACGAACGCACCCAATCCCCTCCATTGGACCTTAAACTCATGTTTTGGTGCATTGCATAGTGTTTGGGTGCATTTGGGATCGTTTCATAACCGCATGAAACTCGATGCAAAATAGGGTGGACTAGTGCAATTAATGCGAAAGCTCGTGCCACGAAGTCACGCCGGGATTTTTCTCTACGAACGCACCCAATCCACCCCATTGGACCCAACACTCATGTTTTGGTGCGTTGCATAGTGTTTGGGTGCATTTGGGGTCATTTCATAACTGCATGAAACTCGGTGCAAAACGGGGTGAACTGATGCAATTAATACAAAAGTTCGTGCCATGAAGTCACATCGGGATTTTTCACAACGAACGCACCCAATCCGCCCCATTGGACCGTAAACTCATGTTTTGGTGCGTTGCATAGTGTTTGGGTGCATTTGGGATCGTTTCGTAACTGCATCAAACTCGATGCAAAACAGGGTGAACTGGTGTAATTAATGTAAAAGTTCGTGCCATGAAGTCACGTCGGGATCTTTCTCAACGAACACACCCAATCAACCCCATCGGACCCCGAACTCATGCTTTGGTGCGTTGCATACTGTTTGGGTGCATTTGGGATCATTTCATAACTCCATGAAACTGGATGCATTGGGTGAACTGGTGCAATTAATGCAAAAGTTCGTGCCACGAAGTCACGTCGGGATTTTTTGCACCGAACGCACCCAATCCACTCCTTTGGACCTTAAACTCATGTTTTGGTGCATTGCATAGTGTTTGGGTGCATTTGGGATCGTTTCATAACCGCATGAAACTCGAAGCAAAACAGGGTGGACTAGTGAAATTAATGCGAAAGCTCGTGCCACGATGTCACGCCATGATTTTTCTCTACGAACACACCCAATCCACCCCCATTGGACCCTAAACTCATGTTTTGGTGCGTTGCATAGTGTTTGGGTGCATTTGGGATCATTTCATAACTGCATGAAACTCGGTGCAAAACGGGGTGAACTGGTGCAATTAATGCAAAAGTTCGTGCCACGAAGTCACATCGGGATTTTTCACAACGAACGCACCCAATCCCCTCCATTGGACCTTAAACTCATGTTTTGGTGCATTGCATAGTGTTTGGGTGCATTTGGGATCGTTTCATAACCGCATGAAACTCGATGCAAAATAGGGTGGACTAGTGCAATTAATGCGAAAGCTCGTGCCACGAAGTCACGCCGGGATTTTTTCTCTACGAACGCACCCAATCCACCCCATTGGACCCAACACTCATGTTTTGGTGCGTTGCATAGTGTTTGGGTGCATTTGGGGTCATTTCATAACTGCATGAAACTCGGTGCAAAACGGGGTGAACTGATGCAATTAATACAAAAGTTCGTGCCATGAAGTCACATCGGGATTTTTCACAACGAACGCACCCAATCCGCCCCATTGGACCGTAAACTCATGTTTTGGTGCGTTGCATAGTGTTTGGGTGCATTTGGGATCGTTTCGTAACTGCATCAAACTCGATGCAAAACAGGGTGAACTGGTGTAATTAATGTAAAAGTTCGTGCCATGAAGTCACGTCGGGATCTTTCTCAACGAACACACCCAATCAACCCCATCGGACCCCGAACTCATGCTTTGGTGCGTTGCATACTGTTTGGGTGCATTTGGGATCATTTCATAACTCCATGAAACTGGATGCATTGGGTGAACTGGTGCAATTAATGCAAAAGTTCGTGCCACGAAGTCACGTCGGGATTTTTTGCACCGAACGCACCCAATCCACTCCTTTGGACCTTAAACTCATGTTTTGGTGCATTGCATAGTGTTTGGGTGCATTTGGGATCGTTTCATAACCGCATGAAACTCGAAGCAAAACAGGGTGGACTAGTGAAATTAATGCGAAAGCTCGTGCCACGATGTCACGCCATGATTTTTCTCTACGAACACACCCAATCCACCCCCATTGGACCCTAAACTCATGTTTTGGTGCGTTGCATAGTGTTTGGGTGCATTTGGGATCATTTCATAACTGCATGAAACTCGGTGCAAAACGGGGTGAACTGGTGCAATTAATGCAAAAGTTCGTGCCACGAAGTCACATCGGGATTTTTCACAACGAACGCACCCAATCCCCTCCATTGGACCTTAAACTCATGTTTTGGTGCATTGCATAGTGTTTGGGTGCATTTGGGATCGTTTCATAACCGCATGAAACTCGATGCAAAACAGGGTGGACTAGTGCAATTAATGCGAAAGCTCATGCCACGAAGTCACGCCGGGATTTTTCTCTACGAACGCACCCAATCCACCCCATTGGACCCTACACTCATGTTTTGGTGCGTTGCATAGTGTTTGGGTGCATTTGGGGTCATTTCATAACTGCATGAAACTCGGTGCAAAACGGGGTGAACTGAGGCAATTAATACAAAAGTTCGTGCCATGAAGTCACATCGGGATTTTTCACAACGAACGCACCCAATCCGCCCCATTGGACCGTAAACTCATGTTTTGGTGCGTTGCATAGTGTTTGGGTGCATTTGGGATCGTTTCGTAACTGCATCAAACTCGATGCAAAACAGGGTGAACTGGTGTAATTAATGTAAAGTTCGTGCCATGAAGTCACGTCGGGATCTTTCTCAACGAACACACCCAATCAACCCCATCGGACCCCGAACTCATGCTTTGGTGCGTTGCATACTTTTTGGGTGCATTTGGGATCATTTCATAACTCCATGAAACTGGATGCATTGGGTGAACTGGTGCAATTAATGCAAAAATATGTGCCACGAAGTCACGCCGGGATTTTTTGCAACGAACGCACCCAATCTGCCACATTGGACCATAAACTCATATATTTTGGTGCGTTGCATAGTATTTGGGTGCATTTGGGATCGTTTCGTAACTGCATGAAACTCGATGCAAAACAGGGTGAAGTGGTGCAATTAATGCAAAAGTTCGTGCCACGAAGTCACGTCGGGATTTTTTGCACCAAACGCACCCAATCCACTCCATTGGACCTTAAACTCATGTTATGGTGCATTGCATAGTGTTTGGGTGCATTTGGGGATCGTTTCATAACCGCATGAAACTCGATGCAAAACAGGGTGGACTAGTGCAATTAATGCGAAAGCTCGTGCCACGAGGTCACGCCAGGATTTTTCTCTACGAACACACCCAATCCACCCCCATTGGACCCTAAACTCATGTTTTGGTGCGTTGCATAGTGTTTGGGTGCATTTGGGATCATTTCATAACTGCATGAAACTCGGTGCAAAACGGGGTGAACTGGTGCAATTAATGCAAAAGTTCGTGCCACGAAGTCACATCGGGATTTTTCACAACGAACGCACCCAATCCCCTCCATTGGACCTTAAACTCATGTTTTGGTGCATTGCATAGTGTTTGGGTGCATTTGGGATCGTTTCATAACCGCATGAAACTCGATGCAAAACAGGGTGGACTAGTGCAATTAATGCGAAAGCTCGTGCCACGAAGTCACGCCGGGATTTTTCTCTACGAACGCACCCAATCCACCCCATTGGACCCTACACTATGTTTTGGTGCGTTGCATAGTGTTTGGGTGCATTTGGGGTCATTTCATAACTGCATGAAACTCGGTGCAAAACGGGGTGAACTGATGCAATTAATACAAAAGTTCGTGCCATGAAGTCACATCGGGATTTTTCACAACGAACGCACCCAATCCGCCCCATTGGACCGTAAACTCATGTTTTGGTGCGTTGCATAGTGTTTGGGTGCATTTGGGATCGTTTCGTAACTGCATCAAACTCGATGCAAAACAGGGTGAACTGGTGTAGTTAATGTAAAAGTTCGTGCCATGAAGTCACGTCGGGATCTTTCTCAACGAACACACCCAATCAACCCCATCGGACCCCGAACTCATGCTTTGGTGCGTTGCATACTGTTTGGGTGCATTTGGGATCATTTCATAACTCCATGAAACTGGATGCATTGGGTGAACTGGTGCAATTAATGCAAAAGTTCGTGCCACGAAGTCACGTCGGGATTTTTTGCACCGAACGCACCCAATCCACTCCTTTGGACCTTAAACTCATGTTTTGGTGCATTGCATAGTGTTTGGGTGCATTTGGGATCGTTTCATAACCGCATGAAACTCGAAGCAAAACAGGGTGGACTAGTGAAATTAATGCGAAAGCTCGTGCCACGATGTCACGCCATGATTTTTCTCTACGAACACACCCAATCCACCCCCATTGGAACCTAAACTCATGTTTTGGTGCGTTGCATAGTGTTTGGGTGCATTTGGGATCATTTCATAACTGCATGAAACTCAGTGCAAAACGGGGTGAACTGGTGCAATTAATGCAAAAGTTCGTGCCACGAAGTCACATCGGGATTTTTCACAACGAACGCACCCAATCCCCTCCATTGGACCTTAAACTCATGTTTTGGTGCATTGCATAGTGTTTGGGTGCATTTGGGATCGTTTCATAACCGCATGAAACTCGATGCAAAACAGGGTGGACTAGTGCAATTAATGCGAAAGCTCGTGCCACGAAGTCACGCCGGGATTTTTCTCTACGAACACACCCAATCCACCCCATTGGACCCTACACTCATGTTTTGGTGCGTTGCATAGAGTTTGGGTGCATTTGGGGTCATTTCATAACTGCATGAAACTCGGTGCAAAACGGGGTGAACTGAGGCAATTAATACAAAAGTTCGTGCCATGAAGTCACATCGGGATTTTTCACAACGAACCCACCCAATCCGCCCCATTGGACCGTAAACTCATGTTTTGGTGCGTTGCATAGTGTTTGGGTGCATTTGGGATCGTTTCGTAACTGCATCAAACTCGATGCAAAACAGGGTGAACTGGTGTAATTAATGTAAAAGTTCGTGCCATGAAGTCACGTCGGGATCTTTCTCAACGAACACACCCAATCAACCCCATCGGACCCCGAACTCATGCTTTCGTGCGTTGCATACTATTTGGGTGCATTTGGGATCATTTCATAACTCCATGAAACTGGATGCATTGGGTGAACTGGTGCAATTAATGCAAAAATATGTGCCACGAAGTCACGCCGGGATTTTTTGCAACGAACGCACCCAATCTGCCACATTGGACCGTAAACTCATATATTTTGGTGCGTTGCATAGTATTTGGGTGCATTTGGGATCGTTTCGTAACTGCATGAAACTCGATGCAAAACAGGGTGAAGTGGTGCAATTAATGCAAAAGTTCGTGCCACGAAGTCACGTCGGGATTTTTTTGCACCAAACGCACCCAATCCACTCCATTGGACCTTAAACTCATGTTATGGTGCATTGCATAGTGTTTGGGTGCATTTGGGGATCGTTTCATAACCGCATGAAACTCGATGCAAAACAGGGTGGACTAGTGCAATTAATGCGAAAGCTCGTGCCACGAGGTCACGCCAGGATTTTCTCTAAGAACACACCCAATGCACCCCATTGGACCCTAAACTCATGTTTTGGTGCGTTGCATAGTGTTTGGGTGCATTTGTGATCATTTCATAACTGCATGAAACTCGGTGCAAAACGGGGTGAACTGGTGCAATTAATCCAAAAGTTCGTGCCATGAAGTCACATCGGGATTTTTCACAACGAACGCACCCAATCCGCCCCATTGGACAGTAAACACATGTTTTGGTGCGTTGCATAGTATTTGGGTGCATTTGGGATCGTTTCGTAACTGCATGAAACTCGATGCAAACAGGGTGAACTGGTGCAATTAATGCAAAAGTTCGTGCCACGAAGTCACGTCGGGATTTTTTTGCACCGAATGCACCCAATCCACTCCTTTGGACCTTAAACTCATGTTTTGGTGCATTGCATAGTGTTTGGGTTCATTTGGGATCGTTTCATAACCGCATGAAACTCGAAGCAAAACAGGGTGGACTAGTGAAATTAATGAGAAAGCTCGTGCCACGATGTCACGCCATGATTTTTCTATACGAACACAGCCAATCCACCCCCATTGGACCCTAAACTCATGTTTTGGTGCGTTGCATAGTGTTTGGGTGCATTTGGGATCATTTCATAACTGCATGAAACTCGGTGCAAAACGGGGTGAACTGGTGCAATTAATGCAAAAGTTCGTGCCACGAAGTCATGTCGGGATTTTTCACAACGAACGCACCCAATCCCCTCCATTGGACCTTAAACTCATGTTTTGGTGCATTGCATAGTGTTTGGGTGCATTTGGGATCGTTTCATAACCGCATGAAACTCGATGCAAAACAGGGTGGACTAGTGCAATTAATGCGAAAGCTCGTGCCACGAAGTCACGCCGGGATTTTTCTCTACGAACGCACCCAATCCACCCCATTGGACCCTACACTCATGTTTTGGTGCGTTGCATAGTGTTTGGGTGCATTTGGGGTCATTTCATAACTGCATGAAACTCGGTGCAAAACGGGGTGAACTGATGCAATTAATACAAAAGTTCGTGCCATGAAGTCACATCGGGATTTTCACAACGAACGCACCCAATCCGCCCCATTGGACCGTAAACTCATGTTTTGGTGCGTTGCATAGTGTTTGGGTGCATTTGGGATCGTTTCGTAACTGCATCAAACTCGATGCAAACAGGGTGAACTGGTGTAATTAATGTAAAAGTTCGTGCCATGAAGTCACGTCGGGATCTTTCTCAACGAACACACCCAATCAACCCCATCGGACCCCGAACTCATGCTTTGGTGCGTTGCATACTGTTTGGGTGCATTTGGGATCATTTCATAACTCCATGAAACTGGATGCATTGGGTGAACTAGTGCAATTAATGCAAAAGTTCGTGCCACGAAGTCACGTCGGGATTTTTTGCACCGAACGCACCCAATCCACTCCTTTGGACCTTAAACTCATGTTTTGGTGCATTGCATAGTGTTTGGGTGCATTTGGGATCGTTTCATAACCGCATGAAACTCGAAGCAAAACAGGGTGGACTAGTGAAATTAATGCGAAAGCTCGTGCCACGATGTCACGCCATGATTTTTCTCTACGAACACACCCAATCCACCCCCATTGGACCCTAAACTCATGTTTTGGTGCGTTGCATAGTGTTTGGGTGCATTTGGGATCATTTCATAACTGCATGAAACTCGGTGCAAAACGGGGTGAAACTGGGTTGCAATTAATGCAAAAGTTCGTGCCACGAAGTCACATCGGGATTTTTCACAACGAACGCACCCAATCCCCTCCATTGGACCCTTAAACTCATGTTTTGGTGCATTGCATAGTGTTTGGGTGCATTTGGGATCGTTTCATAACCGCATGAAACTCGATGCAAAACAGGGTGGACTAGTGCAATTAATGCGAAAGCTCGTGCCACGGAAGTCACGCCGGGATTTTTCTCTACGAACGACACCCAATCCACCCCATTGGACCCTAACACTCATGTTTTGGTGCGTTGCATAGTGTTTGGGTGCATTTGGGGTCATTTCATAACTGCATGAAACTCGGTGCAAAACGGGTGAACTGATGCAATTAATGCAAAAGTTCGTGCCATGTCATCGGATTTTCACAACGAACACACCCAATCCGCCCCATTGGACCTAAACTCATGTTTTGGTGCGTT
>NW_024376542.1:0-45778 GCF_016808335.1 Panicum virgatum
TCGCATCGGAATTTTTTGACAACGAACGCACGCGATCCACCCCATTGGACCCTAAACTCATGTTTTGGTGTTTTTTGTAGTGTTTGGGTGCATTTGTCAATGTTTCGTTACTACATGAAACTCGGTGCAAAACGGGTTGAACTGGTGCAATTAATGCACAAGTTTGTGCCATAAAGTCGCATCAGAATTTTTCGCAAAGAACGCACTCGATCCACCCCATTGGAACCAAACTCATGTTCTGGAGCATTTGTAGTGTTTCGGTGCATTTGGCAATGTTTCGTTACTACACGGAACTCGGTGCAAAATGGGTTGAACTGGTGCAATTAATGAAGAAGTTCGTGCCACGAAATGGCATCAGTTTTTCAATGAACGCACCCGATCCACCCCATTGGACGCTAAACTCATGAATTGGTGCGGTTTGTAGTGTTTGGGTGCATTTTGGATTGTTTCGTTACAGCAAGAAACTCATGCGAAATAGGCTGAACTGGTGCAATTAATGCAAAAGTTTGTGCCACGAAATCGCATCGGAATTTTTGGCAATGAACGCACGATCCACCCCATTGGACCCTAAACTCATGTTTTGGTGCATTTTCGTAGTGTTTCGGTGTATTTGTCAATGTTTCGTTACTACATGAAACTCGGTGCAAAACGGGTTGAACTGGTGCATTAATGCACAAGTTTGTGCCATAAAGTCGCATCGGAATTTTTCGTAAAACACACCGATCCCCCCCATTGGAACCAAATCATGTTTTGGTTTCGTACTGTTTCGGGCATTTGGCAAGTTTCGTTACTATACGGAACTCGGTATAAACGATTGAACTGGTGCAATTAATGGACAAGTTTGTGCCGTTAAGTCGCATTGGAACTTTTCGCAACGAACGCACCGATCCACCCCATTGGACCCTAAACTCAAGTATTGGTGCGTTTCGTACTGTTTGGGTGCTTTTGGATTGTTTCGTTACTGCACGAAAATCGGTGCAAACGGGTTGAATTGGTGCAATTAATGAAGAAGTTCGTGCCACAAAGTCGCATCAGATTTTTCGCAATGAACGCACCCGATCCACCCCATTGGACGCTAAACACATGTTGGTGCGTTTTGTAGTTTTGGTGCATTTTGGATTGTTTCGTTACTGCATGAAACTTGATGCAAAAGGGTGAATTGGTGCAATTAATGCAAAGTTCGTGCCACGAACTCGCATCGGAATTTTTCAACGAACGCAAGCGATCCACCCCATTGGACCTAAATTCATGTTTTACTCGTTTTCGTACTGTTTGGGTGCATTTGTGGATTTTCGTTACTACATGAAACTCGGTGCAAAACGGGTTGAATGGTGCAATTAATGACAAGTTCGCCACGAAATCGCATCAGAATTTTTCACAAGAACGCACTCGATCCACCCCATTGGACCAAACTCATGGTGCATTTCGTAGTGTTTGGGTGCATTTGTCAATGTTTCGTTATTACTGGAAACTCGGTTCAAAAGGGTTGAACTGGTGCAATTATGAAAAGTTCGTGCCACGAAATCGCATCAGAATTTTTCACAGAACGCACCCGATCCACCCCATTGGACCTAAACTCATGTTTTGGTGCATTTTGTAGTGTTTGGGTGCATTTGGATTGTTTCGTTACATGAAACTCGGTGCAAAAGGAACTGGTGCAATTAATGCAAAAGTTTGTGCCACAAGTCGCATCGGAATTTTTGCAAGAATGCGATCTCCCACCCCATTGGACCCTAAACTCAAGTTTGGTGCATTTTCGTAGTGTTTGGGTGCATTTGTCAATGTTTCGTTACTACGTGAAACTCGGTGCAAAACGGTTGAACTGGTGCAATTAATGACAGTTTGTGCCATAAATCATCAGAGTTTTCACAACAAACGCACCCGATTGACCCCATTGGACGCTAAAATCATGATTGGTTCGTTTTGTAGTGTTTGGGTGCATTTTGGATTTTTTCGTTACTGCATGAAACTCGAGCAAAGGCTGAGCTGATGCAATTAACGCAAAACTTCATGCCACGAACTCGCATCAAATTTTTGGCAATGAACGCACCGATCCACCCCATTGACCCCAAACTCATGTTTTGGTGCGTTTTGTAGGGTGCATTTTGGATTGTTTCGTTACTGCACAAACTCGATGCAAAACGGGTGAACTAGTGACATTAATGCACAAGTTTGTGCCATAAGTCGCATCGGAATTTTTCAAAACGCACCCGATCCACCCCATTGGAACCAAACTCATGTTTTGGTGTTTTCGTGTTTCGGTGCATTTGGCAATGTTTCGACACAAAACTCGGTGCAAAATCGTTGAACTGGTGCAATTATGGACAAGTTTGTGCCATTAAGTCGCATTGGAACTTTTCGCAACGAACGCACTCATCCACCCCATTGGACCCTAAACTCAAGTATTGGTTCGTTTCGTACTGTTTGGGTGCTTTGTGGATTTGTTTCGTTACTGCACGAAATCGGTGCAAAACGGGTTGAATTGGTGCAATTAATGAAAGTTCGTGCCACAAAATCGCATCAGAGTTTTTTCGCAATGAACGCACCCGATCCACCCCATTGGACGCTAAACCCATGAATATGGTGCGTTTTGTAGTGTTTGGGTGCATTTTGGATTGTTTCGTTACTGCATGAAACTTGATGCGAAATAGGCTGAACTTGGTGCAATTAATGCAAAAGTTCGTGCCACGAACTCGCATCGGAATTTTTGGCAACGAACGCAAGCGATCCACCCCATTGGAACCTAAATTCATGTTTTTACTGCGTTTTCGTAGTGTTTGGGTGCATTTGTCACTGTTTCGTTACTACATGAAACTCGGTGCAAAACGGGTTGAACTGGTGGCAATTAATCCACAAGTTTGTGCCATAAAGTCGCATAGGAATTTTTTCACTAAGAACGCACTCGATCCACCCCATTGGACCAAACTCATGCTCTGGAGCATTTCGTAGTGTTTCGGGTGCATTTTGTCAATGTCTCGTTTATTACACGGAACTCGGTTCAAAATGGGTTGAACTGGTGCAATTTATGAATAAGTTCGTGGCCACGAAATCGCATCAGAATTTTTCACATTGAACGCACCCGATCCACCCCATTGGACGCTATAAAACTCATGAATTGGTGCATTTTGTAGTGTTTGGGTGCATTTTGGATGTTTCGTTACTGCATGAAACTCAGTGCGAAATAGGCTAAACTGGTGCAATTAATGCAAAAGTTATGCCACAACTCGCATCGGAATTTTTGTCAACGAACGCATGCGATCCACCCCAATTGGACCCTACACTCAAGTTTTGGTGCATTTTCGTAGTGTTTGGGTGCATTTGTCAATGTTTCGTTACTACGTGAAACTCGGTGCAAAACAGGTTGAACTGGTGCAATTAATGTACAAGTTTTGTGCCATAAATTTGCATCGGAATTTTCACAACAAACACACCCGATTGACCCCATTGGACCCTAAAATCATGTATTGGTTCGTTTTGTAGTATTTGGGTGCATTTTGGATTTTTTTCGTTACCTGCATGAAACTCGGAGCAAAACGGGCTGAGCTGATGCAATTAACGCAAAACTTCATGCCATGAACTCGCATCAGAATTTTTGGCAACCGAATGCACCTGATCCACCCCATTAGACCCCAAACTCATGTTCTTGTGCGTTTTGTAGTGTTGGGTGCATTTTGGATTTGTTTCGTTACTGCACAAAATTCGATGCAAAGCGGGCTGAACTAGTAGAATTAATGCACAAGTTCGTGCCATGAAGTCGCATCGGATTTTTTCAAAACGAGCGCACCCAATACAGCCAATTGGAGCCTAAACTCATGTTTCATGTGTTTCGTAGTGTTCGGTGCATTTGGCAATGTTAATTACGACACAAAACTTGGTGCAAAATGGGTTGAGCTGGTGCAATTAATGGACAAGTTTGTGCCATTAAGTCGCATTGGAACTTTTCGCAACGAACGCACTCGATCCACCCCATTGGACCCTAAACTCAAGTATTGGTTCGTTTCGTACTGTTTGGGTGCATTGTGGATTTGTTTCGTTACTGCATGAAAATCGGTTGCAAAACGGGTTGAATTGGTGCAATTAATGAAGAAGTTCGTGCCACGAAATCGCATCAGAATTTTTCGCAATGAACGCACCCGATCCACCCCATTGGACGCTAAACTCATGAATTGGTGCGTTTTGTAGTGTTTGGGTGCATTTTGTATTGTTTCGTTACTGCATGAAACTTGATGCAAATAGGCTGAACTGGTGCAATTATTGCAAAAGTTCGTGCCACGAACTCGCATCGGAATTTTTGACAACGAACGCACGCGATCCACCCCATTCGACCCTAAACTCATGTTTTGGTGTGTTTTTGTAGTGTTTGGGTGGCATTTGTCAATGTTTCGTTACTACATGAAACTCGGTGCAAAACGGGTTGAACTGGTGCAAATTAATGCACAAGTTTGTGCCATAAAGTCGCATCAGAATTTTTCGCAAAAGAATGCACTCGATCCACCCCATTGGAACCAAACTCGTGTTCAGGAGCATTTTGTAGTGTTTCGGTGCATTTGGCAATGTTTTGTTACTACACGGAACTCGGTGCAAAATGGGTTGAACTGGTGCAATTAATGAAGAAGTTCTGCCACGAAATGGCATCAGAGTGTTTTCGCAATGAACGCACCCGATCCACCCCATTGGACGCTAAACTCATGAATTGGTGCGGTTTGTAGTGTTTGGGTGCATTTTGGATTGTTTCGTTACAGCAAGAAACTCGATGCGAAATAGGCTGAACTGGTAAAATTAATGCAAAAGTTTGTGCCACGAAATCGCATCGGAATTTTTGGCAATGAACGCACACGATCCACCCCATTGGACCCTAAACTCATGTTTTGGTGCATTTTCGTAGTGTTTCGGTGTATTTGGTCAATGTTTCGTTACTACATGAAACTCGGTGCAAAATGGGTTGAACTCGTGACATTAATGCACAAGTTTGTGCCATAAAGTCGCATCGGAATTTTTCGTAAAGAACACACTCGATCCACCCCATTGGAACCAAACTCATGTTTTGGAGCATTTCGGATTGTTTCGGTGCATTTGGCAATGTTTCGTTACTATACGGAACTCGGTATAAAATCGATTGAACTGGTGCAATTAATGGACAAGTTTGTGCCGTTAAGTCGCATTGGAACTTTTCGCAACGAACGCACCCAATCCACCCCATTGGACCCTAAACTCAAGTATTGGTTCGTTTCGTACTGTTTGGGTGCTTTGTGGATTTGTTTCGTTACTGCACGAAAATCGGTGCAAACGGGTTGAATTGGTGCAATTAATGAAGAAGTTCGTGCCACAAAATCGCATCAGAGTTTTTCGCAATGAACGCACCCGATCCACCCCATTGGACGCTAAACACATGAATGGTGTGTTTTGTAGTGTTTGGTGCATTTTGGATTGTTTCGTTACTGCATGAAACTTGATGCGAAATAGGCTGAATTGGTGCAATTAATGCAAAAGTTCGTGCCACGAACTCGCATCGGAATTTTTGGCAACGAACGCAAGCGATCCACCCCATTGGAACCTAAATTCATGTTTTACTGCGTTTTCGTAGTGTTTGGGTGCATTTGTCAATGTTTCGTTACTACATGAAACTCCGGTGCAAAACGGGTTGAACTGGTGCAATTAATCCACAAGTTTGCGCCATAAAGTCGCATAGGAATTTTTCACTAAGAACGCACTCGATCCACCCCATTGGAACCAAACTCATGCTCTGGAGCATTTCGTAGTGTTTCGGTGCATTTGTCAATGTCTCATTATTACACGGAACTCAGTTCAAAATGGGTTGAAACTGGTGCAATTTATGAATAAGTTCGTGCCACGAAATCGCATCAGAATTTTTCACATTGAACGCACCCGATCCACCCCATTGGACGCTAAACTCATGAATTGGTGCATTTTGTAGTGTTTGGGTGCATTTTGGATTGTTTCGTTACTGCATGAAACTCAGTGCGAAATAGGCTAAACTGGTGCAATTAATGCAAAAGTTATGCCATGAACTCGCATCGGAATTTTTGTCAACGAACGCATGCGATCCCCCCAATTGGACCCTACACTCAAGTTTTGGTGCATTTTCGTAGTGTTTGGGTGCATTTGTCAATGTTTCGTTACTACGTGAAACTCGGTGCAAAACGGGTTGAACTGGTGCAATTAATGGACAAGTTTGTGCCATAAATTCGCATCGGAATTTTTCACAACAAACACACCCGATTGACCCCATTGGACCCTAAAATCATGTATTGGTTCGTTTTGTAGTATTTGGGTGCATTTGGGATTTTTTTCGTTACTGCATGAAACTCGGTGCAAAACGGGCTGAGCTGATGCAATTAACGCAAAACTTCATGCCATGAACTCGCATCAGATTTTTTGGCAACGAATGCACCTGATCCACCCCATTAGACCCCAAACTCATGTTCTTGTGCGTTTTGTAGTGTTTGGGTGCATTTTGGATTGTTTCGTTACTGCACAAAAATTCGATGCAAAGCGTGCTGAACTAGTAGAATTAATGCACAAGTTCGTGCCATGAAGTAGCATAGGATTTTTTCAAAACGAGCGCACCCAATACAGCCAATTGGAGCCTAAACTCATGTTTTCGTGTGTTTCGTAGTGTTTCGGTGCATTTGGCAATGTTTTATTACTACACAAAACTAGGTGCAAAATGGGTTGAGCTGGTGCAATTAATGGACAAGTTTGTGCCATTATGTCGCATTCGAACTTTTCGCAACGAACGCACTCGATCCACCCCATTGGACTCTAAACTCAAGTATTGGTTCGTTTCGTACTGTTTGGGTGCATTGTGGATTTGTTTCGTTACTGCATGAAAATCGGTTCAAAACGGCATGAATTGGTGCAATTAATGAAGAAGTTCATGCCACGAAATCGCATCAGAGTTTTTCGCAATGAACGCACACGATCCACCCCATTGGACGCTAAACTCATGAATTGGTGCGTTTTGTAGTGTTTGGGTGCATTTTGGATTGTTTTGTTACTGCATGAAACTTGATGCAAAATAGGCTGAACTGGTGCAATTATTGCAAAAGTTCGTGCCACGAACTCGCATCGGAATTTTTGGCAACGAACGCACGCGATCCACCCCATTCGACCCTAAACTCATGTTTTGGTGCGTTTTCGTAGTGTTTGGGTGCATTTGTCAATGTTTTGTTACTACATGAAACTCGGTGCAAAACGGGTTAAACTGGTGCAATTAATGCACAAGTTTGTGCCATAAAGTCGCATCAGAATTTTTCGCAAAGAACGCACTAGATCCACCCCATTGGAACCAAACTCGTGTTCAGGAGCATTTTGTAGTGTTTCGGTGCATTTGGCAATGTTTTGTTACTACACGGAACTCGGTGCAAAATGGGTTGAACTGGTGTAATTAATGAAGAAGTTCTGCCACGAAATGGCATCAGAGTTTTTCGCAATGAACGCACCCGATCCACCCCATTGGACGCTAAACTCATGAATTGGTGCGGTTTGTAGTGTTTGGGTGAATTTTGGATTGTTTCGTTACAGCAAGAAACTCGATGCGAAATAGGCTGAACTGGTGCAATTAATGCAAAAGTTCGTGCCACGAACTCGCATCGGAATTTTTGGCAACGAACGCAAGCGATCCACCCCATTGGAACCTAAATTCATGTTTTACTGCGTTTTCGTAGTGTTTGGGTGCATTTGTCAATGTTTCGTTACTACATGAAACTCGGTGCAAAACGGGTTGAACTGGTGCAATTAATCAACAAGCTTGCGCCATAAAGTCGCATAGGAATTTTTCACTAAGAACGCACTCGATCCACCCCATTGGAACCAAACTCATGCTCTGGAGCATTTCGTAGTGTTTCGGTGCATTTGTCAATGTCTCGTTATTACAACGGAACTCGGTTCAAAATGGGTTGAACTGGTGCAATTTATGAATAAGTTCGTGGCACGAAATCGCATCAGAATTTTTCACATTGAACGCACCCGATCCACCCCATTGGACGCTAAACTCATGAATTGGTGCATTTTGTAGTGTTTGGGTGCATTTTGGATTGTTTCGTTACTGCATGAAACTCAGTGCGAAATAGGCTAAACTGGTGCAATTAATGCAAAAGTTATGCCATGAACTCGCATCGGAATTTTTGTCAACGAACGCACGCGATCCCCCCAATTGGACCCTACACTCAAGTTTTGGTGCATTTTCGTAGTGTTTGGGTGCATTTGTCAATGTTTCGTTACTACGTGAAACTCGGTGCAAAACGGGTTGAACTGGTGCAATTAATGTACAAGTTTGTGCCATAAATTCGCATCGGAATTTTTCACAACAAACACACCCGATTGACCCCATTGGACCCTAAAATCATGTATTGGTTCGTTTTGTAGTATTTGGGTGCATTTTGGATTTTTTTCGTTACTGCATGAAACTCGGTGCAAAACGGGCTGAGCTGATGCAATTAACGCAAAACTTCATGCCATGAACTCGCATCAGATTTTTTGGCAACAAATGCACCTGATCCACCCCATTAGACCCCAAACTCATGTTCTTGTGTGTTTGTAGTGTTTGGGTGCATTTTGGATTGTTTCGTTACTGCACAAAATTCGATGCAAAGCGGGCTGAACTAGTAGAATTTATGCACAAGTTCGTGCCATGAAGTAGCATCGGATTTTTTCAAAACGAGCGCACCCAATACAGCCAATTAGAGCCTAAACTCATGTTTTCGTGTGTTTCGTAGTGTTTCGGTGCATTTGGCAATGTTTAATTACTACACAAAACTAGGTGCAAAATGGGTTGAGCTGGTGCAATTAATGGACAAGTTTGTGCCATTAAGTCGCATTGGAACTTTTCGCAACGAACGCACTCGATCCACCCCATTGGACTCTAAACTCAAGTATTGGTTCGTTTCGTACTGTTTGGGTGCATTGTGGATTTGTTTCGTTACTGCATGAAAATCGGTGCAAAACGGCATGAATTGGTGCAATTAATGAAGAAGTTCATGCCACGAAATCGCATCAGAGTTTTTCGCAATGAACGCACACGATCGACCCCATTGGACGCTAAAATCATGAATTGGTGCGTTTTGTAGTGTGTGGGTGCATTTTGGATTGTTTTGTTACTGCATGAAACTTGATGCAAAATAGGCTGAACTGGTGCAATTATTGCAAAAGTTCGTGCCACGAACTCGCATCGGATCTTTTTGCAACGAACGCTCCCGATCCACCCCATTGGACCCTAAACTCAATTATTGGATTGTTTCGTACTGTTTGGGTGCTTTGTGGATTTGTTTCGTTACTGCACGAAAATCGGTGCAAAACGGGTTCAATTGGTGTAATTAATGAAGAAGTTCGTGCCATGAAATCGCATCAGAGTTTTTCTTAATGAACGCACCTGATCCACCCCATTGGACGCTAAACTCATGAATTGGTGCGTTTTGTAGTGTTTGGGTGCATTTTGGATTATTTCGTTACTGCATGAAACTCGGTGCGAAATAGGCTGAACTGGTGCAATTAATGCAAAAGTTCGTGCCATGAACTCCCATCGGAATTTTTGGCAACGAACGCACGCGATCTACCCCATTGGACCCTAAACTCATGTTTTGGTGTGTTTTCGTAGTGTTTGGGTGCATTTGTCAATGTTTTGTTACTACATGAAAACCGGTGCAAAACGGGTTGAACTGGTGCAATTAATGCACAAGTTTGTGCCATAAAGTCGCATCGGAATTTTTCGCAAAGAACGCACTCGATCCACCCCATTGGAACCAAACTCGTGTTCAGGAGCATTTTGTAGTGTTTCGGTGCATTTGGCAATGTTTTTTTACTACACGGAACTCGGTGCAAAATGGGTTGAACTGGTGCAATTAATGAAGAAGTTCTGCCAGGAAATGGCATTAGAGTTTTTCGCATTGAACGCACCCGATCCACCCCATTGGACACTAAACTCATGAATTGGTGCGGTTTGTAGTGTTTGGGTGCATTTTGGATTGTTTCGTTACAGCAAGAAACTCGATGCGAAATAGGCTGAACTGGTGCAATTAATGCAAAAGTTCGTGCCACGAACTCGCATCAGAATTTTTGGCAACGAACGCAAGCGATCCACCCCATTGGAACCTAAATTCATGTTTTACTGCGTTTTCGTAGTGTTTGGGTGCATTTGTCAATGTTTCGTTACTACATGAAACTCGGTGCAAAACGGGTTGAACTGGTGCAATTAATCCACAAGCTTGCGCCATAAAGTCGCATAGGAATTTTTCGAAAAGAACGCACTCGATCCACCCCATTGGAACCAAACTCATGTTTTGGAGCATTTCGTATTGTTTCGGTGCATTTGGCAATGTTTCGTTACTATACGGAACTCGGTATAAAATGGATTGAACTAGTGCAATTAATGGACAAGTTTGTGCCGTTAAGTCGCATTGGAATTTTTCGCAACGAACGCACCCGATCCACCCCATTGGACCCTAAACTCAAGTATTGGTTCGTTTCGTACTGTTTGGGAGTTTCGTTACTGCACAAAAATTGGTGCAAAACGGGTTGAATTGGTGCAATTAATGAAGAAGTTCGTGCCACAAAATTGCATCAGAGTTTTTCGCAATGAACGCACCCGATCTACTCTAAACTCATGTTTTGGTGCGTTTTCGTAGTGTTTGGGTGCATTTGTCAATGTTTCGTTACTACATGAAACTCGGTGCAAAATGAGTTGAACTGGTGCAATTAATCGACACGTTTGCGCCACAAAGTCGCATAGGAATTTTTCACTAAGAACGCACTCGATCCACCCCATTGGAACCAAACTCATGTTCTGGAGCATTTCGTAGTGTTTCGGTGCATTTGGCAATGTCTCGTTATTACTTGAAACTCGGTGCAAAATGGGTTGAACTGGTGCAATTAATGAATAAGTTCGTGCCACGAAATCGCATCAGAGTTTTTTCACATTGAACGCACCCGATCCACCCCATTGGACGCTAAACTCATGAATTGGTGCATTTTGTAGTGTTTGGGTGCATTTTGGATTGTTTCGTTACTGCATGAAACTTGATGCGAAATAGGCTGAATTGGTATAATTAATGCAAAAGTTCGTGCCACGAACTCGCATCGGAATTTTTGGCAACGAACGCATGCGATCCACCCCATTGGACCCTAAACTCATGTTTTGGTGCGTTTTCGTAGTGTTTGGGTGCATTTGTCAATGTTTCGTTACTACATGAAACTCGGTGCAAAACGGGTTGAACTGGTGCAATTAATCGACAAGTTTGCGCCATAAAGTCGCATAGGAATTTTACACTAAGAACGCACTCGATCCACCCCATTGGAACCAAACTCATGTTCTGGAGCATTTCGTAGTGTTTCGTTGCATTTGGCAATGTCTCGTTATTACACGGAACTCGGTGCAAAATGGGTTGAACTGGTGCAATTAATGAATAAGTTCGTGCCACGAAATCGCATCAGAGTTTTTCACATTGAACGCACCTGATCCACCCCATTGGACGCTAAACTCATGAATTGGTGCATTTTGTAGTGTTTGGGTGCAATTTCGATTGTTTCGTTACAGCATGAAACTTGATGCGAAATAGGCTGAATTGGTGCAATTAATGCAAAAGTTTGTGCCACGAACTCGCATCGGAATTTTTGGCAACGAACACATGCGATCCACCCCATTGGACCCTAAACTCATGTTTTGGTGCGTTTTCGTAGTGTTTGGGTGCATTTGTCAATGTTTCGTTACTACATGAAACTCGGTGCAAAATGGGTTGAACTGGTGCAATTAATCGACAAGTTTGCGCCATAAAGTCGCATAGAAATTTTTCACTAAGAACGGACTCGATCCACCCCATTGGAACCAAACTCATGTTCTGGAGCATTTCGTAGTGTTTTGGTGCATTTGGCAATGTCTCGTTATTACACGGAACTCGGTGAAAATTGGGTTGAACTGGTGCAATTAATGAATAAGTTCGTGCCACGAAATCGCATCAGAGTTTTTCACATTGAACGCACCCGATCCACCACATTTGATGCTAAACTCATGAATTGGTACATTTTGTAGTGTTTGGGTGCATTTTGGATTGTTTCGTTACTGCATGAAACTCGGTGCGAAATAGGCTGAACTGGTGCAATTAATGCAGAAGTTATGCCACGAACTCGCATCGGAATTTTTGTCAACGAACGCACGCGATCCCCCCAATTGGAACCTAAACTCAAGTTTTGGTGCATTTTCGTAGTGTTTGGGTGCATTTGTCAATGTTTCGTTACTACGTGAAACTCGGTGCAAAACGGGTTGAACTGGTGCAATTAATGTACAAGTTTGTGCCATAAATTCGCATCGGAATTTTTCGCAACGAACGCACCCGATCGACCCCATTGGACCCTAAAATCATGTATTGGTTTCTTTTGTAGTATTTGGGTGCATTTTGGATTTTTTTCGTTACTGCATCAAACTCGGCGCAAAACGGGCTACACTGATGCAATTAACGCAAAACTTCATGCCACGAACTCGCATTAGAATTTTTCGCAAAGAACGCACTCGATCCACCCCATTGGAACCAAACTCGTGTTCTGGAGCATTTTGTAGTGTTTCGGTGCATTTGGAAATGTTTCGTTACTGCACGAAAATCGGTGCAAAACGGGTTGAACTGGTGCAATTAATGAAGAAGTTCGTGCCACGAAATCGCATCAGAGTTTTTCGCAATGAACGCACCCGATCCACCCCATTGGACGCTAAACACATGAACTGGTGTGGTTTGTAGTGTTTGGGTGCATTTTGGATTGTTTCGTTACTGCACGAAAGTCGACGTGAAATAGGCTGAACTGGTGCAATTAATGCAATAGTTCGTGCCACGAACTCGCATCGGAACTTTTTGCAACGAACGCACGCGATCCACCCCATTGGACCCTAAACTCATGTTTTGGTGCGTTTTCATAGTGTTTGGGTGCATTTCTCAATGTTTCGTTACTACATGAAACTCGGTGCAAAATGGGTTGAACTGGTGCAATTAATGCACAAGTCTGTGCTATAAAGTCGCATCTGAATTTTTCGCAAAGAACACACTCGATCCACCCCATTGGAACCAAACTCATGTTCTGGGGCATTTCATAGTGTTTCGGTGCATTTGGCAATGTTTCGTTACTACACGGAACTCGGTGCAAAATGGTTGAACTGGTGCAATTAATGAAGAAGTTCGTGCCACGAAATGGCATCAGAGTTTTTCGCAATGAACGCACCCGATCCACCCCATTGGACGCTAGACTCATGAATTGGTGCAGTTTGTAGTGTTTGGGTGCATTTTGGATTGTTTCGTTACAGCAAGAAACTCGATGCGAAATAGGCTGAACTGGTGCAATTAATGCAAAAGTTTGTGCCACGAAATCGCATCGGAATTTTTGGCAATGAACGCACACGATCCACCCCATTGGACCCTAAACTCATGTTTTGGTGCGTTTTTGTAGTGTTTCGGTGTATTTGTCAATGTTTCGTTACTACATGAAACTCGGTGCAAAACGGGTTGAACTGGTGCAATTAATGCACAAGTTTGGGCCATAAAGTCGCATCGGAATTTTTCGCAAAGAACGCACTCGATCCACCCCATTGGAACCAAACTCATGTTTTGGAGCATTTCGTATTGTTTCGGTGCATTTGGCAAGGTCTCGTTAGTATACGGAACTCGGTATAAAATGGATTGAACTGGTGCAATTAATGGACAAGTTTGTGCCGTTAAGTCGCATTGTAACTTTTCACAACGAACGCTCCCGATCCACCCCATTGGACCCTAAACTCAATTATTGGATTGTTTCGTACTGTTTGGGTGCATTGTGGATTTGTTTCGTTACTGCATGAAAATCGGTGCAAAACGGCATGAATTGGTGCAATTAATGAAGAAGTTCATGCCACGAAATCGCATCAGAGTTTTTCGCAATGAACGCACACGATCGACCCCATTGGACGCTAAAATCATGAATTGGTGCGTTTTGTAGTGTGTGGGTGCATTTTGGATTGTTTTGTTACTGCATGAAACTTGATGCAAAATAGGCTGAACTGGTGCAATTATTGCAAAAGTTCGTGCCACGAACTCGCATCGGATCTTTTTGCAACGAACGCTCCCGATCCACTCCATTGGACCCTAAACTCAATTATTGGATTGTTTCGTACTGTTTGGGTGCTTTGTGGATTTGTTTCGTTACTGCACGAAAATCGGTGCAAAACGGGTTCAATTGGTGCAATTAATGAAGAAGTTCGTGCCACGAAATCGCATCAGAATTTTTGGCAACGAACGCAAGCGATCCACCCCATTGGAACCTAAATTCATGTTTTACTGCGTTTTCGTAGTGTTTGGGTGCATTTGTCAATGTTTCGTTACTACATGAAACTCGGTGCAAAACGGGTTGAACTGGTGCAATTAATCCACAAGCTTGCGCCATAAAGTCGCATAGGAATTTTTCGCAAAGAACGCACTCGATCCACCCCATTGGAACCAAACTCATGTTTTGGAGCATTTCGTATTGTTTCGGTGCATTTGGCAATGTTTCGTTACTATACGGAACTCGGTATAAAATGGATTGAACTGGTGCAATTAATGGACAAGTTTGTGCCGTTAAGTCGCATTGGAATTTTTCGCAACGAACGCACCCGATCCACCCCATTGGACCCTAAACTCAAGTATTGGTTCGTTTCGTACTGTTTGGGAGTTTCGTTACTGCACAAAAATTGGTGCAAAACGGGTTGAATTGGTGCAATTAATGAAGAAGTTCGTGCCACAAAATTGCATCAGAGTTTTTCGCAATGAACGCACCCGATCCACCCCATTGGACGCTAAACACATGAATTGGTGCATTTTGTAGTGTTTGGGTGCATTTTGGATTGTTTCGTTACTGCATGAAACTTGATGCGAAATAGGCTAAATTGGTGCAATTTATGCAAAAGTTCGTGCCACGAACTCGCATCGGAATTTTTGGCAATGAACGCACACGATCCACCCCATTGGACCCTAAACTCATGTTTTGGTGCATTTTCGTAGTGTTTCGGTGTATTTGTCAATGTTTCGTTACTACATGAAACTCGGTGCAAAACGGGTTGAACTCGTGACATTAATGCACAAGTTTGTGCCATAAAGTCGCATCGGAATTTTTCGTAAAGAACACACTCGATCCACCCCATTGGAACCAAACTCATGTTTTGGAGCATTTCGTACTGTTTCGGTGCATTTGGCAATGTTTCGTTACTATACGGAACTCGGTATAAAATCGATTGAACTGGTGCAATTAATGGACAAGTTTGTGCCGTTAAGTCGCATTGGAACTTTTCGCAACGAACGCACCCAATCCACCCCATTGGACCCTAAACTCAAGTATTGGTTCGTTTCGTACTGTTTGGGTGCTTTGTGGATTTGTTTCGTTACTGCACGAAAATCGGTGCAAAACGGGTTGAATTGGTGCAATTAATGAAGAAGTTCGTGCCACAAAATCGCATCAGAGTTTTTCGCAATGAACGCACCCGATCCACCCCATTGGACGCTAAACACATGAATTGGTGCGTTTTGTAGTGTTTGGGTGCATTTTGGATTGTTTCGTTACTGCATGAAACTTGATGCGAAATAGGCTGAATTGGTGCAATTAATGCAAAAGTTCGTGCCACGAACTCGCATCGGAATTTTTGGCAACGAACGCAAGCGATCCACCCCATTGGAACCTAAATTCATGTTTTACTGCGTTTTCGTAGTGTTTGGGTGCATTTGTCAATGTTTCGTTACTACATGAAACTCGGTGCAAAATGGGTTGAACTGGTGCAATTAATCGACAAGCTTGCGCCATAAAGTCGCATAGGAATTTTTCACTAAGAACGGACTCGATCCACCCCATTGGAACCAAACTCATGTTCTGGAGCATTTCGTAGTGTTTTGGTGCATTTGGCAATGTCTCGTTATTACACGGAACTCGGTGAAAATTGGGTTGAACTGGTGCAATTAATGAATAAGTTCGTGCCACGAAATCGCATCAGAGTTTTTCACATTGAACGCACCCGATCCACCACATTTGATGCTAAACTCATGAATTGGTACATTTTGTAGTGTTTGGGTGCATTTTGGATTGTTTCGTTACTGCATGAAACTCGGTGCGAAATAGGCTGAACTGGTGCAATTAATGCAGAAGTTATGCCACGAACTCGCATCGGAATTTTTGTCAACGAACGCACGCGATCCCCCCAATTGGAACCTAAACTCAAGTTTTGGTGCATTTTCGTAGTGTTTGGGTGCATTTGTCAATGTTTCGTTACTACGTGAAACTCGGTGCAAAACGGGTTGAACTGGTGCAATTAATGTACAAGTTTGTGCCATAAATTCGCATCGGAATTTTTCGCAACGAACGCACCCGATCGACCCCATTGGACCCTAAAATCATGTATTGGTTTCTTTTGTAGTATTTGGGTGCATTTTGGATTTTTTTCGTTACTGCATCAAACTCGGCGCAAAACGGGCTACACTGATGCAATTAACGCAAAACTTCATGCCACGAACTCGCATTAGAATTTTTCGCAAAGAACGCACTCGATCCACCCCATTGGAACCAAACTCGTGTTCTGGAGCATTTTGTAGTGTTTCGGTGCATTTGGAAATGTTTCGTTACTGCACGAAAATCGGTGCAAAACGGGTTGAACTGGTGCAATTAATGAAGAAGTTCGTGCCACGAAATCGCATCAGAGTTTTTCGCAATGAACGCACCCGATCCACCCCATTGGACGCTAAACACATGAACTGGTGTGGTTTGTAGTGTTTGGGTGCATTTTGGATTGTTTCGTTACTGCACGAAAGTCGACGTGAAATAGGCTGAACTGGTGCAATTAATGCAATAGTTCGTGCCACGAACTCGCATCGGAACTTTTTGCAACGAACGCACGCGATCCACCCCATTGGACCCTAAACTCATGTTTTGGTGCGTTTTCATAGTGTTTGGGTGCATTTCTCAATGTTTCGTTACTACATGAAACTCGGTGCAAAATGGGTTGAACTGGTGCAATTAATGCACAAGTCTGTGCTATAAAGTCGCATCTGAATTTTTCGCAAAGAACACACTCGATCCACCCCATTGGAACCAAACTCATGTTCTGGGGCATTTCATAGTGTTTCGGTGCATTTGGCAATGTTTCGTTACTACACGGAACTCGGTGCAAAATGGTTGAACTGGTGCAATTAATGAAGAAGTTCGTGCCACGAAATGGCATCAGAGTTTTTCGCAATGAACGCACCCGATCCACCCCATTGGACGCTAGACTCATGAATTGGTGCAGTTTGTAGTGTTTGGGTGCATTTTGGATTGTTTCGTTACAGCAAGAAACTCGATGCGAAATAGGCTGAACTGGTGCAATTAATGCAAAAGTTTGTGCCACGAAATCGCATCGGAATTTTTGGCAATGAACGCACACGATCCACCCCATTGGACCCTAAACTCATGTTTTGGTGCGTTTTTGTAGTGTTTCGGTGTATTTGTCAATGTTTCGTTACTACATGAAACTCGGTGCAAAACGGGTTGAACTGGTGCAATTAATGCACAAGTTTGGGCCATAAAGTCGCATCGGAATTTTTCGCAAAGAACGCACTCGATCCACCCCATTGGAACCAAACTCATGTTTTGGAGCATTTCGTATTGTTTCGGTGCATTTGGCAAGGTCTCGTTAGTATACGGAACTCGGTATAAAATGGATTGAACTGGTGCAATTAATGGACAAGTTTGTGCCGTTAAGTCGCATTGTAACTTTTCACAACGAACGCTCCCGATCCACCCCATTGGACCCTAAACTCAATTATTGGATTGTTTCGTACTGTTTGGGTGCATTGTGGATTTGTTTCGTTACTGCATGAAAATCGGTGCAAAACGGCATGAATTGGTGCAATTAATGAAGAAGTTCATGCCACGAAATCGCATCAGAGTTTTTCGCAATGAACGCACACGATCGACCCCATTGGACGCTAAAATCATGAATTGGTGCGTTTTGTAGTGTGTGGGTGCATTTTGGATTGTTTTGTTACTGCATGAAACTTGATGCAAAATAGGCTGAACTGGTGCAATTATTGCAAAAGTTCGTGCCACGAACTCGCATCGGATCTTTTTGCAACGAACGCTCCCGATCCACTCCATTGGACCCTAAACTCAATTATTGGATTGTTTCGTACTGTTTGGGTGCTTTGTGGATTTGTTTCGTTACTGCACGAAAATCGGTGCAAAACGGGTTCAATTGGTGCAATTAATGAAGAAGTTCGTGCCACGAAATCGCATCAGAATTTTTGGCAACGAACGCAAGCGATCCACCCCATTGGAACCTAAATTCATGTTTTACTGCGTTTTCGTAGTGTTTGGGTGCATTTGTCAATGTTTCGTTACTACATGAAACTCGGTGCAAAACGGGTTGAACTGGTGCAATTAATCCACAAGCTTGCGCCATAAAGTCGCATAGGAATTTTTCGCAAAGAACGCACTCGATCCACCCCATTGGAACCAAACTCATGTTTTGGAGCATTTCGTATTGTTTCGGTGCATTTGGCAATGTTTCGTTACTATACGGAACTCGGTATAAAATGGATTGAACTGGTGCAATTAATGGACAAGTTTGTGCCGTTAAGTCGCATTGGAATTTTTCGCAACGAACGCACCCGATCCACCCCATTGGACCCTAAACTCAAGTATTGGTTCGTTTCGTACTGTTTGGGAGTTTCGTTACTGCACAAAAATTGGTGCAAAACGGGTTGAATTGGTGCAATTAATGAAGAAGTTCGTGCCACAAAATTGCATCAGAGTTTTTCGCAATGAACGCACCCGATCCACCCCATTGGACGCTAAACACATGAATTGGTGCATTTTGTAGTGTTTGGGTGCATTTTGGATTGTTTCGTTACTGCATGAAACTTGATGCGAAATAGGCTAAATTGGTGCAATTTATGCAAAAGTTCGTGCCACGAACTCGCATCGGAATTTTTGGCAATGAACGCACACGATCCACCCCATTGGACCCTAAACTCATGTTTTGGTGCATTTTCGTAGTGTTTCGGTGTATTTGTCAATGTTTCGTTACTACATGAAACTCGGTGCAAAACGGGTTGAACTCGTGACATTAATGCACAAGTTTGTGCCATAAAGTCGCATCGGAATTTTTCGTAAAGAACACACTCGATCCACCCCATTGGAACCAAACTCATGTTTTGGAGCATTTCGTACTGTTTCGGTGCATTTGGCAATGTTTCGTTACTATACGGAACTCGGTATAAAATCGATTGAACTGGTGCAATTAATGGACAAGTTTGTGCCGTTAAGTCGCATTGGAACTTTTCGCAACGAACGCACCCAATCCACCCCATTGGACCCTAAACTCAAGTATTGGTTCGTTTCGTACTGTTTGGGTGCTTTGTGGATTTGTTTCGTTACTGCACGAAAATCGGTGCAAAACGGGTTGAATTGGTGCAATTAATGAAGAAGTTCGTGCCACAAAATCGCATCAGAGTTTTTCGCAATGAACGCACCCGATCCACCCCATTGGACGCTAAACACATGAATTGGTGCGTTTTGTAGTGTTTGGGTGCATTTTGGATTGTTTCGTTACTGCATGAAACTTGATGCGAAATAGGCTGAATTGGTGCAATTAATGCAAAAGTTCGTGCCACGAACTCGCATCGGAATTTTTGGCAACGAACGCAAGCGATCCACCCCATTGGAACCTAAATTCATGTTTTACTGCGTTTTCGTAGTGTTTGGGTGCATTTGTCAATGTTTCGTTACTACATGAAACTCGGTGCAAAACGGGTTGAACTGGTGCAATTAATCCACAAGTTTGCGCCATAAAGTCGCATAGGAATTTTTCACTAAGAACGCACTCGATCCACCCCATTGGAACCAAACTCATGCTCTGGAGCATTTCGTAGTGTTTCGGTGCATTTGTCAATGTCTCGTTATTACACGGAACTCGGTTCAAAATGGGTTGAACTGGTGCAATTTATGAATAAGTTCGTGCCACGAAATCGCATCAGAATTTTTCACATTGAACGCACCCGATCCACCCCATTGGACGCTAAACTCATGAATTGGTGCATTTTGTAGTGTTTGGGTGCATTTTGGATTGTTTCGTTATTGCATGAAACTCAGTGCGAAATAGGCTAAACTGGTGCAATTAATGCAAAAGTTATGCCACAAACTCGCATCGGAATTTTTGTCAACGAACGCATGCGATCCCCCCAATTGGACCCTACACTCAAGTTTTGGTGCATTTTCGTAGTGTTTGGGTGCATTTGTCAATGTTTCGTTACTACGTGAAACTCGGTGCAAAACAGGTTGAACTGGTGCAATTAATGTACAAGTTTGTGCCATAAATTTGCATCGGAATTTTCACAACAAACACACCCGATTGACCCCATTGGACCCTAAAATCATGTATTGGTTCGTTTTGTAGTATTTGGGTGCATTTTGGATTTTTTTCGTTACTGCATGAAACTCGTAGCAAAACGGGCTGAGCTGATGCAATTAACGCAAAACTTCATGCCATGAACTCGCATCAGAATTTTTGGCAACGAATGCACCTGATCCACCCCATTAGACCCCAAACTCATGTTCTTGTGCGTTTTGTAGTGTTTGGGTGCATTTTGGATTGTTTCGTTACTGCACAAAATTCGATGCAAAGCGGGCTGAACTAGTAGAATTAATGCACAAGTTCGTGCCATGAAGTCGCATCGGATTTTTTCAAAACGAGCGCACCCAATACAGCCCATTGGAGCCTAAACTCATGTTTTCATGTGTTTCGTAGTGTTTCGGTGCATTTGGCAATGTTTAATTACGACACAAAACTTGGTGCAAAATGGGTTGAGCTGGTGCAATTGATGGACAAGTTTGTGCCATTAAGTCGCATTGGAACTTTTCGCAACGAACGCACTCGATCCACCCCATTGGACCCTAAACTCAAGTATTGGTTCGTTTCGTACTGTTTGGGTGCATTGTGGATTTGTTTCGTTACTGCATGAAAATCGGTGCAAAACGGGTTGAATTGGTGCAATTAATGAAGAAGTTCGTGCCACGAAATCGCATCAGAATTTTTCGCAATGAACGCACCCGATCCACCCCATTGGACGCTAAACTCATGAATTGGTGCGTTTTGTAGTGTTTGGGTGCATTTTGTATTGTTTCGTTACTGCATGAAACTTGATGCAAAATAGGCTGAACTGGTGCAATTATTGCAAAAGTTCGTGCCACGAACTCGCATCGGAATTTTTGACAACGAACGCACGCGATCCAGCCCATTCGACCCTAAACTCATGTTTTGGTGCGTTTTTGTAGTGTTTGGGTGCATTTGTCAATGTTTCGTTACTACATGAAACTCGGTGCAAAACGGGTTGAACTGGTGCAAATTAATGCACAAGTTTGTGCCATAAAGTCGCGTCAGAATTTTTCGCAAAGAATGCACTCGATCCACCCCATTGGAACCAAACTCGTGTTCAGGAGCATTTTGTAGTGTTTCGGTGCATTTGGCAATGTTTTGTTACTACACGGAACTCGGTGCAAAATGGGTTGAACTGGTGCAATTAATGAAGAAGTTCTGCCACGAAATGGCATCAGAGTGTTTCGCAATGAACGCACCCGATCCACCCCATTGGACGCTAAACTCATGAATTGGTGCGGTTTGTAGTGTTTGGGTGCATTTTGGATTGTTTCGTTACAGCAAGAAACTCGATGCGAAATAGGCTGAACTGGTAAAATTAATGCAAAAGTTTGTGCCACGAAATCGCATCGGAATTTTTGGCAATGAACGCACACGATCCACCCCATTGGACCCTAAACTCATGTTTTGGTGCATTTTCGTAGTGTTTCGGTGTATTTGTCAATGTTTCGTTACTACATGAAACTCGGTGCAAAATGGGTTGAACTCGTGACATTAATGCACAAGTTTGTGCCATAAAGTCGCATCGGAATTTTTCGTAAAGAACACACTCGATCCACCCCATTGGAACCAAACTCATGTTTTGGAGCATTTCGGATTGTTTCGGTGCATTTGGCAATGTTTCGTTACTATACAGAACTCGGTATAAAATCGATTGAACTGGTGCAATTAATGGACAAGTTTGTGCCGTTAAGTCGCATTGGAACTTTTCGCAACGAACGCACCCAATCCACCCCATTGGACCCTAAACTCAAGTATTGGTTCGTTTCGTACTGTTTGGGTGCTTTGTGGATTTGTTTCGTTACTGCACGAAAATCGGTGCAAAACGGGTTGAATTGGTGCAATTAATGAAGAAGTTCGTGCCACAAAATCGCATCAGAGTTTTTCGCAATGAACGCACCCGATCCACCCCATTGGACGCTAAACACATGAATTGGTGCGTTTTGTAGTGTTTGGGTGCATTTTGGATTGTTTCGTTACTGCATGAAACTTGATGCGAAATAGGCTGAATTGGTGCAATTAATGCAAAAGTTCGTGCCACGAACTCGCATCGGAATTTTTGGCAACGAACGCAAGCGATCCACCCCATTGGAACCTAAATTCATGTTTTACTGCGTTTTCGTAGTGTTTGGGTGCATTTGTCAATGTTTCGTTACTACATGAAACTCGGTGCAAAACGGGTTGAACTGGTGCAATTAATCCACAAGTTTGCGCCATAAAGTCGCATAGGAATTTTTCACTAAGAACGCACTCGATCCACCCCATTGGAACCAAACTCATGCTCTGGAGCATTTCGTAGTGTTTCGGTGCATTTGTCAATGTCTCATTATTACACGGAACTCAGTTCAAAATGGGTTGAACTGGTGCAATTTATGAATAAGTTCGTGCCACGAAATCGCATCAGAATTTTTCACATTGAACGCACCCGATCCACCCCATTGGACGCTAAACTCATGAATTTGTGCATTTTGTAGTGTTTGGGTGCATTTTGGATTGTTTCGTTACTGCATGAAACTCAGTGCGAAATAGGCTAAACTGGTGCAATTAATGCAAAAGTTATGCCATGAACTCGCATCGGAATTTTTGTCAACGAACGCATGCGATCCCCCCAATTGGACCCTACACTCAAGTTTTGGTGCATTTTCGTAGTGTTTGGGTGCATTTGTCAATGTTTCGTTACTACGTGAAACTCGGTGCAAAACGGGTTGAACTGGTGCAATTAATGGACAAGTTTGTGCCATAAATTCGCATCGGAATTTTTCACAACAAACACACCCGATTGACCCCATTGGACCCTAAAATCATGTATTGGTTCGTTTTGTAGTATTTGGGTGCATTTGGGATTTTTTTCGTTACTGCATGAAACTCGGTGCAAAACGGGCTGAGCTGATGCAATTAACGCAAAACTTCATGCCATGAACTCGCATCAGATTTTTTGGCAACGAATGCACCTGATCCACCCCATTAGACCCCAAACTCATGTTCTTGTGCGTTTTGTAGTGTTTGGGTGCATTTTGGATTGTTTCGTTACTGCACAAAATTCGATGCAAAGCGTGCTGAACTAGTAGAATTAATGCACAAGTTCGTGCCATGAAGTAGCATAGGATTTTTTCAAAACGAGCGCACCCAATACAGCCAATTGGAGCCTAAACTCATGTTTTCGTGTGTTTCGTAGTGTTTCGGTGCATTTGGCAATGTTTAATTACTACACAAAACTAGGTGCAAAATGGGTTGAGCTGGTGCAATTAATGGACAAGTTTGTGCCATTATGTCGCATTCGAACTTTTCGCAACGAACGCACTCGATCCACCCCATTGGACTCTAAACTCAAGTATTGGTTCGTTTCGTACTGTTTGGGTGCATTGTGGATTTGTTTCGTTACTGCATGAAAATCGGCTCAAAACGGCATGAATTGGTGCAATTAATGAAGAAGTTCATGCCACGAAATCGCATCAGAGTTTTTCGCAATGAACGCACACGATCCACCCCATTGGACGCTAAACTCATGAATTGGTGCGTTTTGTAGTGTTTGGGTGCATTTTGGATTGTTTTGTTACTGCATGAAACTTGATGCAAAATAGGCTGAACTGGTGCAATTATTGCAAAAGTTCGTGCCACGAACTCGCATCGGAATTTTTGGCAACGAACGCACGCGATCCACCCCATTCGACCCTAAACTCATGTTTTGGTGCGTTTTCGTAGTGTTTGGGTGCATTTGTCAATGTTTTGTTACTACATGAAACTCGGTGCAAACGGGTTAAACTGGTGCAATTAATGCACAAGTTTGTGCCATAAAGTCGCATCAGAATTTTTCGCAAAGAACGCACTAGATCCACCCCATTGGAACCAAACTCGTGTTCAGGAGCATTTTGTAGTGTTTCGGTGCATTTGGCAATGTTTTGTTACTACACGGAACTCGGTGCAAAATGGGTTGAACTGGTGTAATTAATGAAGAAGTTCTGCCACGAAATGGCATCAGAGTTTTTCGCAATGAACGCACCCGATCCACCCCATTGGACGCTAAACTCATGAATTGGTGCGGTTTGTAGTGTTTGGGTGAATTTTGGATTGTTTCGTTACAGCAAGAAACTCGATGCGAAATAGGCTGAACTGGTGCAATTAATGCAAAAGTTCGTGCCACGAACTCGCATCGGAATTTTTGGCAACGAACGCAAGCGATCCACCCCATTGGAACCTAAATTCATGTTTTACTGCGTTTTCGTAGTGTTTGGGTGCATTTGTCAATGTTTCGTTACTACATGAAACTCGGTGCAAAACGGGTTGAACTGGTGCAATTAATCAACAAGCTTGCGCCATAAAGTCGCATAGGAATTTTTCACTAAGAACGCACTCGATCCACCCCATTGGAACCAAACTCATGCTCTGGAGCATTTCGTAGTGTTTCGGTGCATTTGTCAATGTCTCGTTATTACAACGGAACTCGGTTCAAAATGGGTTGAACTGGTGCAATTTATGAATAAGTTCGTGGCACGAAATCGCATCAGAATTTTTCACATTGAACGCACCCGATCCACCCCATTGGACGCTAAACTCATGAATTGGTGCATTTTGTAGTGTTTGGGTGCATTTTGGATTGTTTCGTTACTGCATGAAACTCAGTGCGAAATAGGCTAAACTGGTGCAATTAATGCAAAAGTTATGCCATGAACTCGCATCGGAATTTTTGTCAACGAACGCACGCGATCCCCCCAATTGGACCCTACACTCAAGTTTTGGTGCATTTTCGTAGTGTTTGGGTGCATTTGTCAATGTTTCGTTACTACGTGAAACTCGGTGCAAAACGGGTTGAACTGGTGCAATTAATGTACAAGTTTGTGCCATAAATTCGCATCGGAATTTTTCACAACAAACACACCCGATTGACCCCATTGGACCCTAAAATCATGTATTGGTTCGTTTTGTAGTATTTGGGTGCATTTTGGATTTTTTTCGTTACTGCATGAAACTCGGTGCAAAACGGGCTGAGCTGATGCAATTAACGCAAAACTTCATGCCATGAACTCGCATCAGATTTTTTGGCAACAAATGCACCTGATCCACCCCATTAGACCCCAAACTCATGTTCTTGTGTGTTTTGTAGTGTTTGGGTGCATTTTGGATTGTTTCGTTACTGCACAAAATTCGATGCAAAGCGGGCTGAACTAGTAGAATTTATGCACAAGTTCGTGCCATGAAGTAGCATCGGATTTTTTCAAAACGAGCGCACCCAATACAGCCAATTAGAGCCTAAACTCATGTTTTCGTGTGTTTCGTAGTGTTTCGGTGCATTTGGCAATGTTTAATTACTACACAAAACTAGGTGCAAAATGGGTTGAGCTGGTGCAATTAATGGACAAGTTTGTGCCATTAAGTCGCATTGGAACTTTTCGCAACGAACGCACTCGATCCACCCCATTGGACTCTAAACTCAAGTATTGGTTTGTTTCGTACTGTTTGGGTGCATTGTGGATTTGTTTCGTTACTGCATGAAAATCGGTGCAAAACGGCATGAATTGGTGCAATTAATGAAGAAGTTCATGCCACGAAATCGCATCAGAGTTTTTCGCAATGAACGCACACGATCGACCCCATTGGACGCTAAAATCATGAATTGGTGCGTTTTGTAGTGTGTGGGTGCATTTTGGATTGTTTTGTTACTGCATGAAACTTGATGCAAAATAGGCTGAACTGGTGCAATTATTGCAAAAGTTCGTGCCACGAACTCGCATCGGATCTTTTTGCAACGAACGCTCCCGATCCACCCCATTGGACCCTAAACTCAATTATTGGATTGTTTCGTACTGTTTGGGTGCTTTGTGGATTTGTTTCGTTACTGCACGAAAATCGGTGCAAAACGGGTTCAATTGGTGTAATTAATGAAGAAGTTCGTGCCATGAAATCGCATCAGAGTTTTTCTTAATGAACGCACCTGATCCACCCCATTGGACGCTAAACTCATGAATTGGTGCGTTTTGTAGTGTTTGGGTGCATTTTGGATTATTTCGTTACTGCATGAAACTCGGTGCGAAATAGGCTGAACTGGTGCAATTAATGCAAAAGTTCGTGCCATGAACTCCCATCGGAATTTTTGGCAACGAACGCACGCGATCTACCCCATTGGACCCTAAACTCATGTTTTGGTGTGTTTTCGTAGTGTTTGGGTGCATTTGTCAATGTTTTGTTACTACATGAAAACCGGTGCAAAACGGGTTGAACTGGTGCAATTAATGCACAAGTTTGTGCCATAAAGTCGCATCGGAATTTTTCGCAAAGAACGCACTCGATCCACCCCATTGGAACCAAACTCGTGTTCAGGAGCATTTTGTAGTGTTTCGGTGCATTTGGCAATGTTTTTTTACTACACGGAACTCGGTGCAAAATGGGTTGAACTGGTGCAATTAATGAAGAAGTTCTGCCAGGAAATGGCATTAGAGTTTTTCGCATTGAACGCACCCGATCCACCCCATTGGACACTAAACTCATGAATTGGTGCGGTTTGTAGTGTTTGGGTGCATTTTGGATTGTTTCGTTACAGCAAGAAACTCGATGCGAAATAGGCTGAACTGGTGCAATTAATGCAAAAGTTCGTGCCACGAACTCGCATCAGAATTTTTGGCAACGAACGCAAGCGATCCACCCCATTGGAACCTAAATTCATGTTTTACTGCGTTTTCGTAGTGTTTGGGTGCATTTGTCAATGTTTCGTTACTACATGAAACTCGGTGCAAAACGGGTTGAACTGGTGCAATTAATCCACAAGCTTGCGCCATAAAGTCGCATAGGAATTTTTCGAAAAGAACGCACTCGATCCACCCCATTGGAACCAAACTCATGTTTTGGAGCATTTCGTATTGTTTCGGTGCATTTGGCAATGTTTCGTTACTATACGGAACTCGGTATAAAATGGATTGAACTAGTGCAATTAATGGACAAGTTTGTGCCGTTAAGTCGCATTGGAATTTTTCGCAACGAACGCACCCGATCCACCCCATTGGACCCTAAACTCAAGTATTGGTTCGTTTCGTACTGTTTGGGAGTTTCGTTACTGCACAAAAATTGGTGCAAAACGGGTTGAATTGGTGCAATTAATGAAGAAGTTCGTGCCACAAAATTGCATCAGAGTTTTTCGCAATGAACGCACCCGATCTACCCTAAACTCATGTTTTGGTGCGTTTTCGTAGTGTTTGGGTGCATTTGTCAATGTTTCGTTACTACATGAAACTCGGTGCAAAATGAGTTGAACTGGTGCAATTAATCGACACGTTTGCGCCACAAAGTCGCATAGGAATTTTTCACTAAGAACGCACTCGATCCACCCCATTGGAACCAAACTCATGTTCTGGAGCATTTCGTAGTGTTTCGGTGCATTTGGCAATGTCTCGTTATTACTTGAAACTCGGTGCAAAATGGGTTGAACTGGTGCAATTAATGAATAAGTTCGTGCCACGAAATCGCATCAGAGTTTTTCACATTGAACGCACCCGATCCACCCCATTGGACGCTAAACTCATGAATTGGTGCATTTTGTAGTGTTTGGGTGCATTTTGGATTGTTTCGTTACTGCATGAAACTTGATGCGAAATAGGCTGAATTGGTATAATTAATGCAAAAGTTCGTGCCACGAACTCGCATCGGAATTTTTGGCAACGAACGCATGCGATCCACCCCATTGGACCCTAAACTCATGTTTTGGTGCGTTTTCGTAGTGTTTGGGTGCATTTGTCAATGTTTCGTTACTACATGAAACTCGGTGCAAAACGGGTTGAACTGGTGCAATTAATCGACAAGTTTGCGCCATAAAGTCGCATAGGAATTTTACACTAAGAACGCACTCGATCCACCCCATTGGAACCAAACTCATGTTCTGGAGCATTTCGTAGTGTTTCGTTGCATTTGGCAATGTCTCGTTATTACACGGAACTCGGTGCAAAATGGGTTGAACTGGTGCAATTAATGAATAAGTTCGTGCCACGAAATCGCATCAGAGTTTTTCACATTGAACGCACCTGATCCACCCCATTGGACGCTAAACTCATGAATTGGTGCATTTTGTAGTGTTTGGGTGCAATTTCGATTGTTTCGTTACAGCATGAAACTTGATGCGAAATAGGCTGAATTGGTGCAATTAATGCAAAAGTTTGTGCCACGAACTCGCATCGGAATTTTTGGCAACGAACACATGCGATCCACCCCATTGGACCCTAAACTCATGTTTTGGTGCGTTTTCGTAGTGTTTGGGTGCATTTGTCAATGTTTCGTTACTACATGAAACTCGGTGCAAAATGGGTTGAACTGGTGCAATTAATCGACAAGTTTGCGCCATAAAGTCGCATAGAAATTTTTCACTAAGAACGGACTCGATCCACCCCATTGGAACCAAACTCATGTTCTGGAGCATTTCGTAGTGTTTTGGTGCATTTGGCAATGTCTCGTTATTACACGGAACTCGGTGAAAATTGGGTTGAACTGGTGCAATTAATGAAGAAGTTCGTGCCACGAAATCGCATCAGAGTTTTTCGCAATGAACGCACCCGATCCACCCCATTGGACGCTAAACACATGAACTGGTGTGGTTTGTAGTGTTTGGGTGCATTTTGGATTGTTTCGTTACTGCACGAAAGTCGACGTGAAATAGGCTGAACTGGTGCAATTAATGCAATAGTTTGTGCCACGAACTCGCATCGGAACTTTTTGCAACGAACGCACGCGATCCACCCCATTGGACCCTAAACTCATGTTTTGGTGCGTTTTCATAGTGTTTGGGTGCATTTCTCAATGTTTCGTTACTACATGAAACTCGGTGCAAAATGGGTTGAACTGGTGCAATTAATGCACAAGTCTGTGCTATAAAGTCGCATCTGAATTTTTCGCAAAGAACACACTCGATCCACCCCATTGGAACCAAACTCATGTTCTGGGGCATTTCATAGTGTTTCGGTGCATTTGGCAATGTTTCGTTACTACACGGAACTCGGTGCAAAATGGTTGAACTGGTGCAATTAATGAAGAAGTTCGTGCCACGAAATGGCATCAGAGTTTTTCGCAATGAACGCACCCGATCCACCCCATTGGACGCTAGACTCATGAATTGGTGCAGTTTATAGTGTTTGGGTGCATTTTGGATTGTTTCGTTACAGCAAGAAACTCGATGCGAAATAGGCTGAACTGGTGCAATTAATGCAAAAGTTTGTGCCACGAAATCGCATCGGAATTTTTGGCAATGAACGCACACGATCCACCCCATTGGACCCTAAACTCATGTTTTGGTGCGTTTTTGTAGTGTTTCGGTGTATTTGTCAATGTTTCGTTACTACATGAAACTCGGTGCAAAACGGGTTGAACTGGTGCAATTAATGCACAAGTTTGGGCCATAAAGTCGCATCGGAATTTTTCGCAAAGAACGCACTCGATCCACCCCATTGGAACCAAACTCATGTTTTGGAGCATTTCGTATTGTTTCGGTGCATTTGGCAAGGTCTCGTTAGTATACGGAACTCGGTATAAAATGGATTGAACTGGTGCAATTAATGGACAAGTTTGTGCCGTTAAGTCGCATTGTAACTTTTCACAACGAACGCTCCCGATCCACCCCATTGGACCCTAAACTCAATTATTGGATTGTTTCGTACTGTTTGGGTGCATTGTGGATTTGTTTCGTTACTGCATGAAAATCGGTGCAAAACGGCATGAATTGGTGCAATTAATGAAGAAGTTCATGCCACGAAATCGCATCAGAGTTTTTCGCAATGAACGCACACGATCGACCCCATTGGACGCTAAAATCATGAATTGGTGCGTTTTGTAGTGTGTGGGTGCATTTTGGATTGTTTTGTTACTGCATGAAACTTGATGCAAAATAGGCTGAACTGGTGCAATTATTGCAAAAGTTCGTGCCACGAACTCGCATCGGATCTTTTTGCAACGAACGCTCCCGATCCACTCCATTGGACCCTAAACTCAATTATTGGATTGTTTCGTACTGTTTGGGTGCTTTGTGGATTTGTTTCGTTACTGCACGAAAATCGGTGCAAAACGGGTTCAATTGGTGCAATTAATGAAGAAGTTCGTGCCACGAAATCGCATCAGAGTTTTTCTTAATGAACGCACCTGATCCACCCCATTGGACGCTAAACTCATGAATTGGTGCGTTTTGTAGTGTTTGGGTGCATTTTGGATTATTTCGTTACTGCATGAAACTCGGTGCGAAATAGGCTGAACTGGTGCAATTAATGCAAAAGTTCGTGCCATGAACTCGCATCGGAATTTTTGGCAACGAACGCACGCGATCTACCCCATTGGACCCTAAACTCATGTTTTGGTGTGTTTTCGTAGTGTTTGGGTGCATTTGTCAATGTTTTGTTACTACATGAAAACCGGTGCAAAACGGGTTGAACTGGTGCAATTAATGCACAAGTTTGTGCCATAAAGTCGCATCGGAATTTTTCGCAAAGAACGCACTCGATCCACCCCATTGGAACCAAACTCGTGTTCAGGAGCATTTTGTAGTGTTTCGGTGCATTTGGCAATGTTTTTTTACTACACGGAACTCGGTGCAAAATGGGTTGAACTGGTGCAATTAATGAAGAAGTTCTGCCAAGAAATGGCATTAGAGTTTTTCGCAATGAACGCACCCGATCCACCCCATTGGACGCTAAACTCATGAATTGGTGCGGTTTGTAGTGTTTGGGTGCATTTTGGATTGTTTCGTTACAGCAAGAAACTCGATGCGAAATAGGCTGAACTGGTGCAATTAATGCAAAAGTTCGTGCCACGAACTCGCATCAGAATTTTTGGCAACGAACGCAAGCGATCCACCCCATTGGAACCTAAATTCATGTTTTACTGCGTTTTCGTAGTGTTTGGGTGCATTTGTCAATGTTTCGTTACTACATGAAACTCGGTGCAAAACGGGTTGAACTGGTGCAATTAATCCACAAGCTTGCGCCATAAAGTCGCATAGGAATTTTTCGCAAAGAACGCACTCGATCCACCCCATTGGAACCAAACTCATGTTTTGGAGCATTTCGTATTGTTTCGGTGCATTTGGCAATGTTTCGTTACTATACGGAACTCGGTATAAAATGGATTGAACTGGTGCAATTAATGGACAAGTTTGTGCCGTTAAGTCGCATTGGAATTTTTCGCAACGAACGCACCCGATCCACCCCATTGGACCCTAAACTCAAGTATTGGTTCGTTTCGTACTGTTTGGGAGTTTCGTTACTGCACAAAAATTGGTGCAAAACGGGTTGAATTGGTGCAATTAATGAAGAAGTTCGTGCCACAAAATTGCATCAGAGTTTTTCGCAATGAACGCACCCGATCCACCCCATTGGACGCTAAACACATGAATTGGTGCATTTTGTAGTGTTTGGGTGCATTTTGGATTTGTTTCGTTACTGCATGAAACTTGATGCGAAATAGGCTAAATTGGTGCAATTTATGCAAAAGTTCGTGCCACGAACTCGCATCGGAATTTTTGGCAACGAACGCATGCGATCCACCCCATTGGACCCTAAACTCATGTTTTGGTGCGTTTTCGTAGTGTTTGGGTGCATTTGTCAATGTTTCGTTACTACATGAAACTCGGTGCAAAATGAGTTGAACTGGTGCAATTAATCGACACGTTTGCGCCATAAAGTCGCATAGGAATTTTTCACTAAGAACGCACTCGATCCACCCCATTGGAACCAAACTCATGTTCTGGAGCATTTCGTAGTGTTTCGGTGCATTTGGCAATGTCTCGTTATTACTTGAAACTCGGTGCAAAATGGGTTGAACTGGTGCAATTAATGAATAAGTTCGTGCCACGAAATCGCATCAGAGTTTTTCACATTGAACGCACCCGATCCACCCCATTGGACGCTAAACTCATGAATTGGTGCATTTTGTAGTGTTTGGGTGCATTTTGGATTGTTTCGTTACTGCATGAAACTTGATGCGAAATAGGCTGAGTTGGTGCAATTAATGCAAAAGTTCGTGCCACGAACTCACATCGGAATTTTTGGCAATGAACGCATGCGATCCACCCCATTGGACCCTAAACTCATGTTTTGGTGCGTTTTCGTAGTGTTTGGGTGCATTTGTCAATGTTTCGTTACTACATGAAACTCGGTGCAAAACGGGTTGCACTGGTGCAATTAATCGACAAGTTTGCGCCATAAAGTCGCATAGGAATTTTTCACTAAGAACGCACTCGATCCACCCCATTGGAACCAAACTCATGTTCTGGAGCATTTCGTAGTGTTTCGTTGCATTTGGCAATGTCTCGTTATTACACGGAACTCGGTGCAAAATGGGTTGAACTGGTGCAATTAGTGAATAAGTTTGTGCCACGAAATCGCATCAGAGTTTTTCACATTGAACGCACCTGATCCACCCCATTGGACACTAAACTCATGAATTGGTGCATTTTGTAGTGTTTGGGTGCAATTTCGATTGTTTCGTTACTGCATGAAACTTGATGCGAAATAGGCTGAATTGGTGCAATTAATGCAAAAGTTCGTGCCACGAACTCGCATCGGAATTTTTGGCAACGAACACATGCGATCCACCCCATTGGACCCTAAACTCATGTTTTGGTGCGTTTTCGTAGTGTTTGGGTGCATTTGTCAATGTTTCGTTACTACATGAAACTCGGTGCAAAATGGGTTGAACTGGTGCAATTAATCGACAAGTTTGCGCCATAAAGTCGCATAGAAATTTTTCACTAAGAACGGACTCGATCCACCCCATTGGAACCAAACTCATGTTCTGGAGCATTTCGTAGTGTTTTGGTGCATTTGGCAATGTCTCGTTATTACACGGAACTCGGTGAAAATTGGGTTGAACTGGTGCAATTAATGAATAAGTTCGTGCCACGAAATCGCATCAGAGTTTTTCACATTGAACGCACCCGATCCACCCCATTGGATGCTAAACTCATGAATTGGTGCATTTTGTAGTGTTTGGGTGCATTTTGGATTGTTTCGTTACTGCATGAAACTCGGTGCGAAATAGGCTGAACTGGTGCAATTAATGCAGAAGTTATGCCACGAACTCGCATCGGAATTTTTGTCAACGAACGCACTCGAACCCCCCAATTGGACCCTAAACTCAAGTTTTGGTGCATTTTCGTAGTGTTTGGGTGCATTTGTCAATGTTTCGTTACTACGTGAAACTCGGTGCAAAACGGGTTGAACTGGTGCAATTAATGTACAAGTTTGTGCCATAAATTCGCATCGGAATTTTTCGCAACGAACGCACCCGATCGACCCCATTGGACCCTAAAATCATGTATTGGTTTCTTTTGTAGTATTTGGGTGCATTTTGGAATTTTTTCGTTACTGCATCAAACTCGGCGCAAAACGGGCTACACTAATGCAATTAACGCAAAACTTCATGCCACAAACTCGCATTAGAATTTTTCGCAAAGAACGCACTCGATCCACCCCATTGGAACCAAACTCGTGTTCTGGAGCATTTTGTAATGTTTCGGTGCATTTGGAAATGTTTCGTTACTGCACGAAAATCGGTGCAAAACGGGTTGAACTGGTGCAATTAATGAAGAAGTTCGTGCCACGAAATCGCATCAGAGTTTTTCTTAATGAACGCACCCGATCCACCCCATTGGACGCTAAACACATGAATTGGTGTGGTTTGTAGTGTTTGGGTGCATTTTGGATTGTTTCGTTACTGCACGAAACTCGACGTGAAATAGGCTGAACTGGTGCAATTAATGCAATAGTTCGTGCCACGAACTCGCATCGGAACTTTTTGCAACGAACGCACGCGATCCACCCCATTGGACCCTAAACTCACGTTTTGGTGCGTTTTCATAGTGTTTGGGTGCATTTCTCAATGTTTCGTTACTACATGAAACTCGGTGCAAAATGGGTTGAACTGGTGCAATTAATGCACAAGTCTGTGCTATAAAGTCGCATCTGAATTTTTCGCAAAGAACACACTCGATCCACCCCATTGGAACCAAACTCATGTTCTGGAGCATTTCATAGTGTTTCGGTGCATTTGGCAATGTTTCGTTACTACACGGAACTCGGTGCAAAATGGTTGAACTGGTGCAATTAATGAAGAAGTTCGTGCCACGAAATGGCATCAGAGTTTTTCGCAATGAACGCACCCAATCCACCCCATTGGACGCTAGACTCATGAATTGGTGCAGTTTGTAGTGTTTGGGTGCATTTTGGATTGTTTCGTTACAGCAAGAAACTCGATGCGAAATAGGCTGAACTGGTGCAATTAATGCAAAAGTTTGTGCCACGAAATCGCATCGGAATTTTTGGCAACGAACGCACACGATCCACCCCATTGGACCGTAAACTCATGTTTTCGTGCATTTTCGTAGTGTTTCGGTGTATTTGTCAATGTTTCGTTACTACATGAAACTCGGTGCAAAACGGGTTGAACTGGTGCAATTAATGCACAAGTTTGGGCCATAAAGTCGCATCGGAATTTTTCGCAAAGAACGCACTCGATCCACCCCATTGGAACCAAACTCATGTTTTGGAGCATTTCGTATTGTTTCGGTGCATTTGGCAAGGTCTCGTTAGTATACGAAACTCGGTATAAAATGGATTGAATTGGTGCAATTAATGGACAAGTTTGTGCCGTTAAGTCGCATTGTAACTTTTCACAACGAACGCTCCCGATCCACCCCATTGGACCCTAAACTCAATTATTGGATTGTTTCATACTGTTTGGGTGCTTTGTGGATTTGTTTCGTTACTGCACGAAAATCGGTGCAAAACGGGTTGAATTGGTGCAATTAATGAAGAAGTTCGTGCCACGAAATCGCATCAGAGTTTTTCTTAATGAACGCACCTGATCCACCCCATTGGACGCTAAACTCATGAATTGGTGCGTTTTGTAGTGTTTGGGTGCATTTTGGATTATTTCGTTACTGCATGAAACTCGGTGCGAAATAGGCTGAGCTGATGCAATTAACGCAAAACTTCATGCCATAAACTCGCATCAGAATTTTTGGGAACGAATGCACCTGATCCACCCCATTAGACCCCAAACTCATGTTCTTGTGCGTTTTGTAGTGTTTGGGCGCATTTTGGATTGTTTCGTTACTGCACAAAATTCGATGCAAAGTGGGCTGAACTAGAAGAATTAATGCACAAGTTCGTGCCATGAAGTCGCATCGGAATTTTTCGAAACGAGCGCACCCAATACAGCCAATTGGAGCCTAAACTCATGTTTTCGTGTGTTTCGTAGTGTTTCGGTGCATTTGGCAATGTTTAATTACTACACAAAACTCGGTGCAAAATGGGTTGAGCTGGTGCAATTAATGGACAAGTTTGTGCCATTAAGCCGCATTGGAACTTTTCGCAACGAACGCACTCGATTCACCCCATTGGACCCTAAACTCAAGTATTGGTTCGTTTCGTACTGTTTGGGTGCATTGTGGATTTGTTTTGTTACAGCACGAAAATCGGTGCAAAACGGGTTGAATTGGTGCAATTAATGAAGAAGTTCGTGCCACGAAATCGCATCAGAGTTTTTCGCAATGAACGCACCCGATCCACCCCATTGGACGCTAAACTCATGAATTGGTGCGTTCTGTAGTGTTTGGGTGCATTTTGGATTGTTTCGTTACTGCATGAAACTTGATGCGAAATAGGCTGAACTGGTGCAATTATTGCAAAAGTTCATGCCACGAACTCGCATCGGAATTTTTGGCAATGAACACACGCGATCCACCCCATTTGACCCTAAACTCATGTTTTGGTGCGTTTTCATAGTGTTTGGGTGCATTTGTCAATGTTTTGTTACTACATGAAACTCGGTGCAAAACGGGTTGAACTGGTGCAATTAATGCACAAGTTTGTGCCATAAAGTCGCATCGGAATTTTTCGCAAAGAACGCACTCGATCCACCCCATTGGACCCTAAACTCAAGTATTGGATTGTTTTGTACTGTTTGGGTGCTTTTTGGATTTGTTTTGTTACTGCACGAAACTCGGTGCAAAACGGGTTGAACTAGTGCAATTAATGAAGAAGTTCGTGCCACGAAATCGCATCAGAGTTTTTCTTAATGAACGCACCTGATCCACCCCATTGGACGCTAAACTCATGAATTGGTGCGTTTTGTAGTGTTTGGGTGCATTTTGGATTATTTCGTTACTGCATGAAACTCGGTGCGAAATAGGCTGAACTGGTGCAATTAATGCAAAAGTTCGTGCCATGAACTCCCATCGGAATTTTTGGCAACGAACGCACGCGATCTACCCCATTGGACCCTAAACTCATGTTTTGGTGTGTTTTCGTAGTGTTTGGGTGCATTTGTCAATGTTTTGTTACTACATGAAAACCGGTGCAAAACGGGTTGAACTGGTGCAATTAATGCACCAGTTTGTGCCATAAAGTCGCATCGGAATTTTTCGCAAAGAACGCACTCGATCCACCCCATTGGAACCAAACTCATGTTTTGGAGCATTTCGTAGTGTGTCGGTGCATTTGGCAATGTTTCGTTATTACACGGAATTCGGTGCAAAACTGGTTCAACTGGTGCAATTAATGAAGAAGTTTGTTCCACGAAATCGCATCAGAGTTTTTCGCAGTGAACGCACCCGATCCACCCCATTGGATGCTAAACTCATGAATCGGTGCGTTTTGTAGTGTTTGGGTGCATTTTGGATTGTTTCGTTACTGCATGAAACTCGAGGCGAAATAGGCTAAACTGGAGCAATTAATGCAAAAGTTCGTGCCATGAACTCGCATCGGATTTTTTTGGCAACGAACGCACGCGATCCACCCCATTGGACCCTAAACTTATGTTTTGGTGCGTTTTCACAGTGTTTGGGTGCATTTGTCAATCTATCGTTACTACATAAAACTCGGTGCAAAACGGATTGAACTGGTGCAATTAATGCACAAGTTTGTGCCATAAAGTCGCATCGGAATTTTTCGCAAAGAACGCACTCGATCCACCCCATTGGAACCAAACTCATGTTCTGGAGCATTTCGTAGTGTTTCAGTGCATTTGGCAATGTTTCATTACTACACGGAACTCGGTGCAAAATAGGTTGAACTGGTGCAATTAAGGCACAAGTTTGTGCCATGAAGTCGCATTGGAATTTTTTGCAACAAACACACCCGATCCACCCCATTGGACCCTAAACTGTAGTATTGGTGTGTTTTGTACTATTTGGGTACATTTTGGATTGTTTTGTTACTACACAAAACTTGGTGCAAAACGGGTTGAACATAAATGCAAAATTTTGTGGTACGAAATCTTATCGTATTTTTTCGCAATGAACACACCCGATCCAACCCATTGGACCCTAAACTCATGTATTGGTGCGTTTCGTAGTGTTTGGGTGCATTTGTCAATGTTTTGTTACTACATGAAACTCGGTGCAAAACGGGTTGAACTGGTGCAATTAATGCACAAGTTTGTGCCATAAAGTTGCATCGGAATTTTTCGAAAAGAACGCACTCGATCCACCCCATTCGAACCAAACTCATGTTTTGGAGCATTTCGTATTGTTTCGGTGCATTTGGCAATGTTTCGTTAGTATACGGAACTCGGTATAAAATGGATTGAACTGGTGCAATTAATGGACAAGTTTGTGCCGTTAAGTCGCATTGGATTTTTTCGCAACGAACGCACCCGATCCACCCCATTGGACCCTAAACTCAAGTATTGGTTCGTTTCGAACTGTTTGTGTGCATTGTGGATTTGTTTCGTTACTACACAAAAAATCGGTGCAAAACGAGTTGAATTGGACCCTAAACTCATGTTTTCGTGTGTTTCGTAGTGTTTCGGTGCATTTGGCAATGTTTAATTACTACACAAAACTCAGTGCAAAATGGGTTGAGCTGGTGCAATTAATGGACAAGTTTGTGCCATTAAGTCGCATTGGAACTTTTCGCAACGAACGCACCCGATCCACCCCATGGGACCCTAAACTCAAGTATTGGTTCGTTCCGTACTGTTTGGGTGGATTGTGGATTTGTTTCGTTACTGGCAACGAAAATCGGTGCACACGGGTGGAATTGGTGTAATTAATGAAGAAGTTTGTGCCACAAAATCGCATCAGAGTTTTTCGCAATGAACACACCCGATCCACCCCATTGGACGCTAAACACATGATTTGGTGCGTTTTGTAGTGTTTGGGTGCATTTTGGATTGTTTTGTTACTGCATGAAACTTGATGCGAAATAGGCTGAATTGGTGCAATTAATGCAAAAGTTCGTGCCACGAACTCGCATCGGAATTTTAGGCAACAAACACATGGGATCCAACCCATTGGACCCTAAACTCATGTTTTGGTGTGTTTTCGTATTGTTTGGGTGCATTTGTCAATGTTTTGTTACTACATGAAACTCGGTGCAAAACGGGTTGAACTGGTGCAATTAATCCACAAGTTTGCGCCATAAAGTCGCATAGGAATTTTTCACTAAGAACGCACTCGATCCACCCCATTGGAACCAAACTCATGTTCTGGAGCATTTCGTAGTGTTTCGGTGCATTTGTCAAGGTCTCGTTATTACACGGAACTCGGTGCAAAATGGGTTGAACTGGTGCAATTTATGAATAAGTTCGTGCCACGAAATCGCATTAGAGTTTTTCACATTGAACGCACCCGATCCACCCCATTGGACGCTAAACTCATGAATTGGTGCATTTTGTAGTGTTTGGGTGCATTTGGATTGTTTCGTTACTGCATGAAACTCGGTGCGAAATAGGCTGAACTGGTGCAATTAATGCAAAAGTTATGCCACAAACTCGCATCGGAATTTTTGTCAACGAACGCACGCGATCCCCCCAATTGGACCCTAAACTCAAGTTTGGTGCATTTTCGTAGTGTTTGGGTGCATTTGTCAATGTTTCGTTACTATGTGAAACTCGGAGCAAAAACGGTTGAACTGGTGCAATTAATGTACAAGTTTGTGCCATAAATTCGCATCAGAATTTTTCACAAGAAACACACCCAATTGACCCCATTGGACCTAAAATCATGTATTGGTTCGTTTTGTAGTATTTGGGTGCATTTTGGATTTTTTTTCGTTACTACTGCATGAAACTCGGTGCAAAACGGGCTGAGCTGATGCAATTAACGCAAAACTTCATGCCATAAACTCGCATCAGAATTTTTGGGAACGAATGCACCTGATCCACCCCATTAGACCCCAAACTCATGTTCTTGTGCGTTTTGTAGTGTTTGGGCGCATTTTGGATTGTTTCGTTACTGCACAAAATTCGATGCAAAGCGGGCTTGAACTAGAAGAATTAATGCACAAGTTCGTGCCATGAGTCGCATCGGAATTTTTCAAAACGAGCGCACCCAATACAGCCAATTGGAGCCTAAACTCATGTTTTCGTGTGTTTCGTAGTGTTTCGGTGCATTTGGCAATGTTTAATTACTACACAAAACTCGGTGCAAAATGGGTTGAGCTGGTGCAATTAATGGACAAGTTTGTGCCATTAAGCCGCATTGGAACTTTTCGCAACGAACGCACTCGATTCACCCATTGGACCCTAAACTCAAGTATTGGTTCGTTTCGTACTGTTTGGGTGCATTGTGGATTTGTTTTGTTACAGCACGAAAATCGGTGCAAAACGGGTTGAATTGGTGCAATTAATGAAGAAGTTCGTGCCACGAAATCGCATCAGAGTTTTTCGCAATGAACGCACCCGATCCCACCCCATTGGACGCTAAACTCATGAATTGGTGCGTTTTGTAGTGTTTGGGTGCATTTTGGATTGTTTCGTTACTGCATGAAACTTGATGCGAAATAGGCTGAACTGGTGCAATTATTGCAAAAGTTCGTGCCACGAACTCGCATCGGAATTTTTGGCAATGAACACACGCGATCCACCCCATTTGACCCTAAACTCATGTTTGGTGCGTTTTCATAGTGTTTGGGTGCATTTGTCAATGTTTTGTTACTACATGAAACTCGGTGCAAAACGGGTTGAACTGGTGCAATTAATGCACAAGTTTGTGCCATAAAGTCGCATCGGAATTTTTCGCAAAGAACGCACTTGATCCACCCACCCCATTGGACCCTAAACTCAAGTATTGGATTGTTTCGTACTGTTTGGGTGCTTTTTGGATTTGTTTCGTTACTGCACGAAACTCGGTGCAAAACGGGTTTGAACTAGTGCAATTATGAAGAAGTTCGTGCCACGAAATCGCATCAGAGTTTTTCTTAATGAACGCACCTGATCCACCCCATTGGACGCTAAACTCATGAATTGGTGCATTTTGTAGTGTTTGGGTGCATTTGGATTATTTCGTTACTGCCATGAAACTCGGTGCGAACTAGGCTAACTGGTGCAAATTAATGCAAAAAGTTCGTGCCATGAACTCCATCAGAATTTTTGGCAAACGAACGCACGCGATCTACCCCATTGGACCCTAAACGCATGTTTTGGTGTGTTTTTCGTAGTTGTTTGGTGGCATTTGTCATGTTTTGTTACTACATGAAAACCGGTGCCAAACGGTTGAACCTGGTGCAATTAATGCACAAGTTTGTGCCATAAGTCGCATCGGAGTTTTTCGCAAAGAACGCACTCGATCCACCCCATTGGAACCAAACACTTGTCTGGAGCATTTCGTATTGTGTCGGTGCATTTGGCAAGGTTTCGTTATTACACGGAATTCGGTGCAAAACAGGTTGAACTGGTGCAATTAATGAAGAAGTTCGTTCCAAAACGAAATCGCATCATAGTTTTATCGCAATGAACGCACCTGATACCACCCCATTGGGACGCTAAAAACTCATGAATCGGTGCGTTTTGTAAGTGTTTGGGTGCATTTTGGGATTGTTTCGTTACTGCATGAAACTTGAGGCGAAATAGGCTAAACTGTAGCAATTAATGCAAAAAGTTCGTGCCATGAACTTGCATCGGATTTTTTTGTCAACGAACACCACGCGATCCACCCCATTGGACCCTAAACTTATGTTTTGGTGCATTTTGATAGTGTTTGGGTGCATTTGTCAATGTATCGTTACTACATAAAACTTGGTGCAAAACGGTTGAACTGGTGCAATTAATGCACAAGTTTGTGCCATAAAGTCGCATCGGAATTTTTCGGAAAGAACGCACTCGATCCACCCCATTGGAACCAAACTCATGTTCTGGAGCATTTCGTAGTGTTTCAGTGCATTTGGCAATGTTTTGTTACTACATGAAAACTCGGTGCAAAAACGGGTTGAACTGGTGCAATTAATGCACAAGTTTGTGCCATAAAGTCACATCGGATTTTTTTGCAACAAACACACTCGATCCGCCCCATTGGAACCTAAACTGTAGTATTGGTGTGTTTCGTAATGTTTGGGTGCATCTTGGATTGTTTTCGTTACTGCATGAAACTCGATGCGAATAGGCTGAACTGGTGCAATTAATGCAAAAGTTCGTGCCACAAACTCGCATCAGAATTTTTTGCAACGAACGCACATGATCCACACCATTGGTCCCTAAACTCATGTTTTGTTGCGTTTTCGTAGTGTTTGGGTGCATTTGTCAATGTTTCGTTACTACATGAAAACTCGGTGCAAAACGTGTTGAACTAGTGCAATTAATGCACAAGTTTGTGCCATAAAAGTCGCATCGGAATTTTTTCGCAAGAACGCACTCGATCCACCCCATTGGAACCAAACTCGGGTTCAGGAGCATTTTGTTGTGTTTTGGTGTGCATTTCGCAATGTTTTGGTTACTACATACACGGAACTCGATGCAAAATGGGTTGAACTAGTGCAATTAATGAAGAAGTTCTGCCACGAAATGGCATCAGAGTTTTTCGCAATGAACGCACCTGATCCAACCCATTGGACGCTAACCTCATGAAATTGGTGCGGTTTGTAGTGTTTGGGTGCATTTTGGGATTGTTTCGTTACAGCAAGAAACTCAATGCGAAATAGGCTGAACTGGTGCAATTAATGCAAAAGTTTGTGCCACGAAATCGCATCTGAATTTTTGGCAATGAACGCACACGATCCACCCCATTGGACCCTAAACTCATGTTTTGGTGCATTTCGTAGTTTTGGTGTATTTGTCAATGTTTCGTTACTACATGAAACTCGGTGCAAAACGAGTTGAACTCGTGACATTAATCCAAGTTTGCGCCATAAAGTCGCATAGGAATTTTTCACTTAAGAACGCACTCGATCCACCCCATTGGAACCAAACTCATGTTCTGGAGTTTCGTAGTGTTTCGGTGCATTTGTCAAGGTCGTTATTACACGGAACTCGGTGCAAAATGGGTTGAACTGGTGCAATTTATGAATAAGTTCGTGCCACGAAATCGCATTAGAGTTTTTCACATTGAACGCACCCGATCCCACCCCATTGGACGCTAAACTCATGAATTGGTGCATTTTGTAGTGTTTGGGTGCATTTTGGATTGTTTCGTTACTGCATGAAACTCGGTGCGAAATAGGCTGAACTGGTGCAATTAATGCAAAAGTTATGCCACGAACTCGCATCGGAATTTTTGTCAACGAACACGCGATCCCCCCATTGGACCCTAAACTCAAGTTTTGGTGCATTTTCGTAGTGTTTGGTTGCATTTGTCAATGTTTGTTACTACGTGAAACTCGGTGCAAAACGGGTTGAATTGGTGCAATTAATGTACAAGTTTGTGCCATAAATTCGCATCAGAATTTTTCACAACAAACACACCCGATTGCCCCATTGGACCCTAAATCAGTATTGGTTCGTTTTGTAGTATTTGGGTGCATTTTGGATTTTTTTCGTTACTGCATGAAACTCGGTGCAAACGGGCTGAGTGATGCAATTAACGCCAAAACTTCATGCCATGAACTCGCATCAGAATTTGGGAACGAATGCACCTGATCCACCCCATTAGACCCCAAACTCATGTTCTTGTGCGTTTTGTAAGTTTGGGTGCATTTTGGATTGTTTCGTTACTGCACAAAATTCGATGCAAGTTCGTGCCATGAAGTCGCATCGGAATTTTTCAAAACAAGTGCACCCAATACAGCCAATTGGAGCCTAAACTCATGTTTTCGTGTGTTTTTAGTGATTCGGTGCATTTGGCAATGTTTAATTACTACACAAACTCAGTGCAAAATGGGTTGAGGCTGGTGCAATTAATGGACAAGTTTGTGCCATTAAGTCGCATTGAACTTTTCGCAACGAACACACTCGATCCACCCCATTGGACCCTTAAACTCAAGTTGATGAGGACATCCCTCCCAACGATACACCCATGCCTACTATGCAGCAAGGACCAATGACAAGAGCTCGTGCACGAGAGCTAAATTATCAGGTAAACTCGTTCCTCGCTGTCCATAAACCATCATCCATGAGTGGGGTACTACTAAATTCTTGTGATGCTTTTCTTATTCTTAGGAAACTTGGGACATGAGCCAGATTGGAGGGAGAGCAAACACGACAAGAAAGCGGTGTGGATGATCAGATCGGACATACAGTTCGGACCTCCAGGAAGGGGCAACTTCGGAAGGCCATAAACTCTTAGCTCCGAATATTGAAGCCTGAGTAATTGTTGGAAAGCTCTGAAGTCTACTTTCAGATGGATCCAACCTCAAGATGAAATTCCAAAGGAGCTAAGCAGAATCGCGAAAATGACGTTCAGTCTTCCCAGTCTTGGGCTGAAGCCCTTGTATCTAGTTCAGCCCACTAGGGGCCCATTTTAAGTTAGGGTTTACACCCCCCCCACGCCTCTTGGCTGCTCCCCCACCTATTGTAAACCACCAGCACCCCATTTGAGACCTGGGTTTTGTTTGGTTGTAAGTTTAGTTGCTGCTACTTCCTTGTAAACGTGTGTCGATTAGACCACCCGATTTGCTTGATTCAGAACCCCAACTTCGTGTGTATCAGATTATCCTTTGGGCAAGGTCTATGTGCTGTTTGCTTGTCCACTTGTTCTTGCTTGTTCTTCGAATTGCTTGCAGGTTCAAGGTTGTTCTTGGCACAGCAAGAACAACACAAATTGGAGGCGGTGTGTAACTGTCGCTAAGGCGCAGCAGCCCTTGTGGTGTTGTAGTCGGGCAGCACAAACGTCGATCCTCCAAAATCGAGTTATCCCCCCCTCTCATCGAAAGATCGGGATCAAACCCCAGCGGGTTCCATCATGTGGTAATCAGAGCAAGGTTTTTTTTTCAGTGAGAGATCTACCCATCCCTTTACCTACAGTCCAGAAAACTACAAAATAGGCTAGATCGGAAAATCCCAACAACAAGTTTGAGCTTTTGCTGTTCTGCTTAGTTCTTTGCTTGTTGAGTTTTCAGTTGCATTGTTTGAGCTAGTTGCTGGTTCTTAGTGGTTCAATCTTTAGAGTTTTGAGTTCTGGTCACGTTTAGTCACCACGAAATCCACCAAATCTATTCATATTTCCGCTGTCATTTCTGCCACCACGAATCCATCTTCCCAGATATGAGCACTAGAAGAAAACAGTCCTATATCTTGTGTTACATGTCCGATTCAAATGTTTAAAATAATCTGGAAAGCTTATCTCGTGTTCTTTCCAACAGATCAAAATTGCCCCCTAACTCCTTCTGAGCGGTCGCAATACCACTTGAGATTCGCGACCTGCTGTCTGAAAGTTGAGACGTTGGAACTGATTTCAAAAGGAGTTGTGTGCAGCATCCCTTGTTTGGGTTGTTGGGATTTCAAAAGAGTTTAGCCCCTGAAAAAAAAGAGCAAAAAAAGAAAAAAGAAGAAAAAGAGGAAAAAAAAGTGAAGGGAATAGAGCTGTTGTTTCTTGCATTCCTTGCTGTCTTGGTGTGTGACAACATTTGTGTTCAGGCTCACGTCTCTAGCTTGATTTTGGCACTAGGACCAGCATAGGACCATCAATGAATTTCTATTCAACTTGCTTTGACTAATGTGGTTCTAGCTGTACCTTGATTTGTTTGTTTGCAGCCACCTATAGCTCCACAAATTATCTACTACATCACGAGGTTTGTGCTTGTGTAACATTTGTGTGTGTTCTTGCTGGCTGCCGACACCTCCTACCTTGCTTGGTAAGAAATGTAAGAACTTGAATGGGACAAGTGTGAGTGAACATATAGTGTTCCACCACCTTTTCCTTTAGTTGGTAGGCAACTTTGTGACTTTGTTTGCTGCAAGCTAACCATGGCAGGTGCAGGGAGTGAGGATGAGGATGGTGGAGGCCTGCTTACACCTCGCACCAAAGGCATCGTACAGCATTTTCAAAAGCAAGTGAGGGAGTACACCTTGGGAATTGATAATGATTTGAGGTGATAAATGAGAAGATTGGGCAAATGGAGGCCGCACAGATTCCAACAACACCAAGCTTGCAGGTTTGGAGACGACGGTTGCTCGCGTGGACAAGAGTCTCGCTGCTCTTCTAAGGCGCTTTGATGAGCTCCACGCGAAGATGAATGATCAGCATAGAGGACGTGGCCAAGAGAA
>NW_024376543.1:0-45375 GCF_016808335.1 Panicum virgatum
CATCGGAATTTTTTGTACGAACGCACCCATCGACCACATTGGACCCTAAACTGATGTTTTGGTGCATTTTGTACTATTTGGGTGCATTCGGGGACCGTTTGGTTGCCTTAAGAAACTCGGTGCAAACTGGCCGAAGTAGTGCATAAGTTTGTGCCACGAAGTCGCGTCGAAATTTTTCACAAGGAACGTATCCGATCCACCCCATTGCACTGTAAACTGACGTTTGGTGCGTTTCATACTATTTGGTGCATTCGGGACCGATTTGGTTGCCTTATGAAACTCGGTTTGCAAAACGGGCCCGAACTAGTGCAAAAGTTCGTGCCAACGAAGTCGCTTCGGAATTTTTCGCAACGGATGCACCCAATCCACCCCCATTGGACCCCCAAACTGATGTTTTGGGTGCGTTTCTTACTATTGGATGTGTTCCGGACCATTTGTTGCCTTACGAAACACAGTGCAAAACTGGCCGAACTAGTGCAAAGGTTCGTGCCACGAAGTTGCGTCAAATTTTTTGCAACGAACGCACCCGATCCACCCCAATTGGAGCCCAAACTAACGTTTTGGTGTGTTTTGTACTATTTGGCTGCATTCGGGACCATTTGGTTGCCTTACGAAACTCAGTGCAACATGGGACGAACTAGTGCAAAAGTTCGTTCCACGAAGTCCTTCGGAATTTTTCACAATGAATGCACCCGATCCACCCCATTGGACCCTAAACTGACGTTTTGGTGGTTTCATCTATTTGAGTGCATTCGAGACGTTTGGTTGCCTTACAAAACTCGGTACAAAACGGGCCGAACTAGCGCAACAGTTCATGCCAGGAAGTCGCGTCGGAATTTTTCGCAACAAATGCACCCGAGCCACCCGATTGGACCCTAAACTAGCATTTTGGTTCGTTAGTACTATTTGGGTGCATTCGGGACCGTTTGGTTGCCTTACGAAACTCGGAGCAAAACGGGACGAACTAGTGCGAAAGTTCATGCCACGAAGTCGCTTCGGAATTTTTCGCACGAACGCACTAAATCCACCCCATTGTACCCTAACTGATATTTTGGGGCGTTTCATATTATTTGTGTGCATTCGGGACCATTTGGTTGCCTTACGAAACTCAGTGCAAAATGGGCCGAACTACTGCAAAAGTTCGTGCCATGAAGTCGCGTCAAATTTTTTTGCAATGAACACACCCGATCCACCCCATTGGACCCTAAACTGATGTTTTGGGGCGTTTCGTACTATTTATGTGTATTCGGGGCCGTTTGGTTGCCTCACGAAATTCGGTGCAAAACGGACCGAACTAGCGCAAAAGTTCGTGCCCCAAAGGTCGCATCGGATTTTTTCGCCACGAACGCACCCAATCCACCACATTGGACTCTAAACTGCTGTTTTGGTGCGTTTTGTACTATTTGGGTGCATTCGGGACCATTTCATTGCCCTACGAAACCCGATGCAAAACGGGCCGAACTAGTCCATAAGTTCGTGCCACGAAGTCGCGTCGAAATTTTTCGCAGCGAACGCTCCCGATCCACCCCATTGGACCATAAACTAATGTTTTGGGGTGTTTTGTACTATTGTTTGCATTCGGGGCAGTTTGGTTGCCTAACGAAACTCGGTGCAAAACGGACCGAACTAGTGCAAAAGTTCGGGCCACGAAGTCGCGTCAAAATTTTTCGCAACAAACGCACAGCCGATCCACCCCATTGGACCCTAAACTGATGCTTTGGGCATTTCGTACTATTTGTGTGCATTCGGGGCCGTTTGTTGCTTACGAAACTCGGTGCAAAACGGATCCGAACTAGTGCAAAAGTTCGTGCCCCAAAATCGCATAGGAATATTTTTCGACACGAATGCACCCAATCCACCACATTAGACTCTAAACTGCCGTTTTGGTGCATTTCGTACTATTGGGTGCATTCGGGACCATTTGATTTCCCTACGAAACCCGATGCAAAACGGGCCGAACTAGTCCAAAAGTTCGTGCCACGAAGTCGCATCAGAATTTCTCGCAACGAACGCACCCGATCCACCCCATTGGACCCTAAACTGATGTTTTGGGGCATTTCGTACTATTTGTGTGCATTCAGGGCCGTTTGTTGCCTTACGAAACTCGGTGCAAAACGGACCGAACTAGTGCAAAAAGTTCGTGCCCCAAAGTCGCACCAGAATTTTTCACCACGAATGCACCCAATCCACCACATTGGACCCTAAACTACCGTTTTTGGTGCGTTTCATACTATTTGGGTGCATTCGGGACCATTTGATTGCCCTACAAAACCCGATGCAAAACGGGCCGAACTAGTCCAAAAGTTCATGCCGCGAAGTCGCGTCAGAATTTTTCGCAACGAACGCACCAGATCCACCCCATTGGACCGTAAATTGATTGTCTTGGGGCGTTTTGTACTGTTTGTGTGTATTCAGGGCTGTTTGGTTGCCTTACGAAACTCGGTTGCAAAACGGACCGAACTAGGGCAAAAGTTCGTGCCCGCGAAGTCGCATCGGAATTTTTCGCAATGAACGCACCCAATCCACCACATTGGACCCTAAATTGAGGTTTTGGTGCATTTTGTACTATTTGGGTGCATTCGGGACCGTTTGGTTGCCTTACGAAACTCGGTGCAAAACTGGCCGAAGTAGTGCAAAAGTTTGTGCCACGAAGTCGCGTCGGAATTTTTCACGACGAACGTATCCGATCCACCCCACTGCACCGTAAACTGACATTTTGGTGCGTTTCATACTATTTGGGTGCATTCGGGACCGTTTGGTTACTTACGAAGCTTAGTGCAAAACGGGTCGAGCTAGTGCAAAAGTTCATGAGACGAAGTCGCGTCGGAATTTTTCACAACGAACGCACCCAATCCACCGCATTGGACTCTAAACTGACATTTTGGTGCGTGTTGTACTATTTGGGTGCATTCGGGACCGTTTGGTTGCCTTTGAAACTCGGTGCAAAACGGGCCGAACTACCACACAAGTTCGTGCCACGAAGTCGCGTCGGAATTTTTCAGGACGAACGCACAGGATCCAACCCATTGGAGACCAAACTGACATTTTGGTGCGCTTTGTACTATTTGGCTGCATTCGGGACCATTTGATTGCCTTACGAAACTCGGTGCAAAATGGGACGAACTAGTGCAAAAGTTCGTGCCTAGAAGTCGCGTCGGAATTTTACACACGAACGCACCCAATCCACCCCATTGGACACTAAACTGACATTTTGGAGCGTTTCGTACTATTTGGGTGCATTCGGGACGTTTGCTTGCCTTACGAACCTCGATGCAAAACGGGCCGAACTAGTCCAAAAGTTCGTGCCACGAAGTCACTTCGGAATTTTTCGCAACGAACACACCCGATCCACCCCATTGTACCCTAAACTGATGTTTTGGGGCGTTTCGTATTATTTGTGTGCATTCGGGACCGTTTGGTTGCCTTACGAAACTCGGTACAAAACAGGCCGAACTAGTGCAAAAGTTCGTGCCCCAAAGTTGCATCGGAATTTTTCGCAACGAACACATCCAATCCACCACATTGGACCCTAAACTGCCGTTTTGGTGTGTTTCGTAATATTTGGGTGCATTCGGGACCATTTGATTGCCCTACGAACCCCGATGCAAAACGGGCCGAACTAGTCCAAAAGTTCGTGCCACAAAGTCGCGTCGGAATTTTTCGCAACGAATACACCCGATCCACTCATTGGACCATAAACTGATGTTTTGAGGCGTTTCGTTCTATTTGTGTGCATTCGGGGCCGTTTGGTGGCCTTACGAAACTCGGTGCAAAACGGACCGAACCAGGGTAAAAGTTCGTGCCCCCGAAGTCGCATCGGAATTTTTTGCTACGAACGCACCCAATCGACCACATTGGACCCTAAACTGATGTTTTGGTGCATTTTGTACTATTTGGGTGCATTCGGGACCGTTTGGTTGCCTTAAGAAACTCGGTGCAAAACTGGCCGAAGTAGTGCATAAGTTTGTGCCACGAAGTCGCGTCGAAATTTTTCACAAGGAACGTATCCGATCCACCCCATTGCACTGTAAACTGACGTTTTGGTGCGTTTCATACTATTTGGGTGCATTCGGGACCGTTTGGTTGCCTTATGAAACTCGGTGCAAAACGGGCCGAACTAGTGCAAAAGTTCGTGCCACGAAGTCGCTTCGGAATTTTTCGCAACGGATGCACCCAATCCACCCCATTGGACCCCAAACTGATGTTTTGGTGCGTTTCGTACTATTTGGATGTGTTCCGGACCATTTGGTTGCCTTACGAAACACAGTGCAAAACTGGCCGAACTAGTGCAAAGGTTCGTGCCACGAAGTTGCGTCAAATTTTTTTGCAACGAACGCACCCGATCCACCCCAATTGGAGCCCAAACTAACGTTTTGGTGTGTTTTGTACTATTTGGCTGCATTCGGGACCATTTGGTTGCCTTACGAAACTCAGTGCAACATGGGACGAACTAGTGCAAAAGTTCGTTCCACGAAGATCCTTCGGAATTTTTCACAATGAATGCACCCGATCCACCCCATTGGACCCTAAACTGACGTTTTGGTGTGTTTCATACTATTTGAGTGCATTCGAGACGTTTGGTTGCCTTACAAAACTCGGTACAAAACGGGCCGAACTAGCGCAACAGTTCATGCCAGGAAGTCGCGTCGGAATTTTTCGCAACAAATGCACCCGAGCCACCCGATTGGACCCTAAACTAGCATTTTGGTTCGTTAGTACTATTTGGGTGCATTCGGGACCGTTTGGTTGCCTTACGAAACTCGGAGCAAAACGGGACGAACTAGTGCGAAAGTTCATGCCACGAAGTCGCTTCGGAATTTTTCGCACGAACGCACTAAATCCACCCCATTGTACCCTAAACTGATATTTTGGGGCGTTTCATATTATTTGTGTGCATTCGGGACCATTTGGTTGCCTTACGAAACTCAGTGCAAAATGGGCCGAACTACTGCAAAAGTTCGTGCCATGAAGTCGCGTCAAATTTTTTTGCAATGAACACACCCGATCCACCCCATTGGACCCTAAACTGATGTTTTGGGGCGTTTCGTACTATTTATGTGTATTCGGGGCCGTTTGGTTGCCTCACGAAATTCGGTGCAAAACGGACCGAACTAGCGCAAAAGTTCGTGCCCCAAAGTCGCATCGGATTTTTTTCGCCACGAACGCACCCAATCCACCACATTGGACCCTAAACTGCTGTTTTGGTGCGTTTTGTACTATTTGGGTGCATTCGGGACCATTTCATTGCCCTACGAAACCCGATGCAAAACGGGCCGAACTAGTCCATAAGTTCGTGCCACGAAGTCGCGTCGAAATTTTTCGCAGCGAACGCTCCCGATCCACCCCATTGGACCATAAACTAATGTTTTGGGGTGTTTTGTACTATTGTTTGCATTCGGGGCAGTTTGGTTGCCTAACGAAACTCGGTGCAAAACGGACCGAACTAGTGCAAAAGTTCGGGCCACGAAGTCGCGTCAAAATTTTTCGCAACAAACGCAGCCGATCCACCCCATTGGACCCTAAACTGATGCTTTGGGGCATTTCGTACTATTTGTGTGCATTCGGGGCCGTTTGTTGCCTTACGAAACTCGGTGCAAAACGGACCGAACTAGTGCAAAAGTTCGTGCCCCAAAATCGCATAGGAATTTTTCGACACGAATGCACCCAATCCACCACATTAGACTCTAAACTGCCGTTTTGGTGCATTTCGTACTATTTGGGTGCATTCGGGACCATTTGATTTCCCTACGAAACCCGATGCAAAACGGGCCGAACTAGTCCAAAAGTTCGTGCCACGAAGTCGCATCAGAATTTTTCGCAACGAACGCACCCGATCCACCCCATTGGACCCTAAACTGATGTTTTGGGGCATTTCGTACTATTTGTGTGCATTCAGGGCCGTTTGTTGCCTTACGAAACTCGGTGCAAAACGGACCGAACTAGTGCAAAAAGTTCGTGCCCCAAAGTCGCACCAGAATTTTTCACCACGAATGCACCCAATCCACCACATTGGACCCTAAACTACCGTTTTTGGTGCGTTTCATACTATTTGGGTGCATTCGGGACCATTTGATTGCCCTACAAAACCCGATGCAAAACGGGCCGAACTAGTCCAAAAGTTCATGCCGCGAAGTCGCGTCAGAATTTTTCGCAACGAACGCACCAGATCCACCCCATTGGACCGTAAATTGATGTCTTGGGGCGTTTTGTACTGTTTGTGTGTATTCAGGGCTGTTTGGTTGCCTTACGAAACTCGGTGCAAAACGGACCGAACTAGGGCAAAAGTTCGTGCCGCGAAGTCGCATCGGAATTTTTCGCAATGAACGCACCCAATCCACCACATTGGACCCTAAATTGAAGTTTTGGTGCATTTTGTACTATTTGGGTGCATTCGGGACCGTTTGGTTGCCTTACGAAACTCGGTGCAAAACTGGCCGAAGTAGTGCAAAAGTTTGTGCCACGAAGTCGCGTCGGAATTTTTCACGACGAACGTATCCGATCCACCCCACTGCACCGTAAACTGACATTTTGGTGCGTTTCATACTATTTGGGTGCATTCGGGACCGTTTGGTTACTTACGAAGCTTAGTGCAAAACGGGTCGAGCTAGTGCAAAAGTTCATGAGACGAAGTCGCGTCGGAATTTTTCACAACGAACGCACCCAATCCACCGCATTGGACTCTAAACTGACATTTTGGTGCGTGTTGTACTATTTGGGTGCATTCGGGACCGTTTGGTTGCCTTTGAAACTCGGTGCAAAACGGGCCGAACTACCACACAAGTTCGTGCCACGAAGTCGCGTCGGAATTTTTCAGGACGAACGCACAGGATCCAACCCATTGGAGACCAAACTGACATTTTGGTGCGCTTTGTACTATTTGGCTGCATTCGGGACCATTTGATTGCCTTACGAAACTCGGTGCAAAATGGGACGAACTAGTGCAAAAGTTCGTGCCTAGAAGTCGCGTCGGAATTTTACACACGAACGCACCCAATCCACCCCATTGGACACTAAACTGACATTTTGGAGCGTTTCGTACTATTTGGGTGCATTCGGGACGTTTGCTTGCCTTACGAACCTCGATGCAAAACGGGCCGAACTAGTCCAAAAGTTCGTGCCACGAAGTCACTTCGGAATTTTTCGCAACGAACACACCCGATCCACCCCATTGTACCCTAAACTGATGTTTTGGGGCGTTTCGTATTATTTGTGTGCATTCGGGACCGTTTGGTTGCCTTACGAAACTCGGTACAAAACAGGCCGAACTAGTGCAAAAGTTCGTGCCCCAAAGTTGCATCGGAATTTTTCGCAACGAACACATCCAATCCACCACATTGGACCCTAAACTGCCGTTTTGGTGTGTTTCGTAATATTTGGGTGCATTCGGGACCATTTGATTGCCCTACGAACCCCGATGCAAAACGGGCCGAACTAGTCCAAAAGTTCGTGCCACAAAGTCGCGTCGGAATTTTTCGCAACGAATACACCCGATCCACTCATTGGACCATAAACTGATGTTTTGAGGCGTTTCGTTCTATTTGTGTGCATTCGGGGCCGTTTGGTGGCCTTACGAAACTCGGTGCAAAACGGACCGAACCAGGGTAAAAGTTCGTGCCCCGAAGTCGCATCGGAATTTTTTGCTACGAACGCACCCAATCGACCACATTGGACCCTAAACTGATGTTTTGGTGCATTTTGTACTATTTGGGTGCATTCGGGACCGTTTGGTTGCCTTAAGAAACTCGGTGCAAAACTGGCCGAAGTAGTGCATAAGTTTGTGCCACGAAGTCGCGTCGAAATTTTTCACAAGGAACGTATCCGATCCACCCCATTGCACTGTAAACTGACGTTTTGGTGCGTTTCATACTATTTGGGTGCATTCGGGACCGTTTGGTTGCCTTATGAAACTCGGTGCAAAACGGGCCGAACTAGTGCAAAAGTTCGTGCCACGAAGTCGCTTCGGAATTTTTCGCAACGGATGCACCCAATCCACCCCATTGGACCCCAAACTGATGTTTTGGTGCGTTTCGTACTATTTGGATGTGTTCCGGACCATTTGGTTGCCTTACGAAACACAGTGCAAAACTGGCCGAACTAGTGCAAAGGTTCGTGCCACGAAGTTGCGTCAAATTTTTTTGCAACGAACGCACCCGATCCACCCCAATTGGAGCCCAAACTAACGTTTTGGTGTGTTTTGTACTATTTGGCTGCATTCGGGACCATTTGGTTGCCTTACGAAACTCAGTGCAACATGGGACGAACTAGTGCAAAAGTTCGTTCCACGAAGATCCTTCGGAATTTTTCACAATGAATGCACCCGATCCACCCCATTGGACCCTAAACTGACGTTTTGGTGTGTTTCATACTATTTAAGTGCATTCGAGACGTTTGGTTGCCTTACAAAACTCGGTACAAAACGGGCCGAACTAGCGCAACAGTTCATGCCAGGAAGTCGCGTCGGAATTTTTCGCAACAAATGCACCCGAGCCACCCGATTGGACCCTAAACTAGCATTTTGGTTCGTTAGTACTATTTGGGTGCATTCGGGACCGTTTGGTTGCCTTACGAAACTCGGAGCAAAACGGGACGAACTAGTGCGAAAGTTCATGCCACGAAGTCGCTTCGGAATTTTTCGCACGAACGCACTAAATCCACCCCATTGTACCCTAAACTGATATTTTGGGGCGTTTCATATTATTTGTGTGCATTCGGGACCATTTGGTTGCCTTACGAAACTCAGTGCAAAATGGGCCGAACTACTGCAAAAGTTCGTGCCATGAAGTCGCGTCAAATTTTTTTGCAATGAACACACCCGATCCACCCCATTGGACCCTAAACTGATGTTTTGGGGCGTTTCGTACTATTTATGTGTATTCGGGGCCGTTTGGTTGCCTCACGAAATTCGGTGCAAAACGGACCGAACTAGCGCAAAAGTTCGTGCCCCAAAGTCGCATCGGATTTTTTCGCCACGAACGCACCCAATCCACCACATTGGACCCTAAACTGCTGTTTTGGTGCGTTTTGTACTATTTGGGTGCATTCGGGACCATTTCATTGCCCTACGAAACCCGATGCAAAACGGGCCGAACTAGTCCATAAGTTCGTGCCACGAAGTCGCGTCGAAATTTTTCGCAGCGAACGCTCCCGATCCACCCCATTGGACCATAAACTAATGTTTTGGGGTGTTTTGTACTATTGTTTGCATTCGGGGCAGTTTGGTTGCCTAACGAAACTCGGTGCAAAACGGACCGAACTAGTGCAAAAGTTCGGGCCACGAAGTCGCGTCAAAATTTTTCGCAACAAACGCAGCCGATCCACCCCATTGGACCCTAAACTGATGCTTTGGGGCATTTCGTACTATTTGTGTGCATTCGGGGCCGTTTGTTGCCTTACGAAACTCGGTGCAAAACGGACCGAACTAGTGCAAAAGTTCGTGCCCCAAAATCGCATAGGAATTTTTCGACACGAATGCACCCAATCCACCACATTAGACTCTAAACTGCCGTTTTGGTGCATTTCGTACTATTTGGGTGCATTCGGGACCATTTGATTTCCCTACGAAACCCGATGCAAAACGGGCCGAACTAGTCCAAAAGTTCGTGCCACGAAGTCGCATCAGAATTTTTCGCAACGAACGCACCCGATCCACCCCATTGGACCCTAAACTGATGTTTTGGGGCATTTCGTACTATTTGTGTGCATTCAGGGCCGTTTGTTGCCTTACGAAACTCGGTGCAAAACGGACCGAACTAGTGCAAAAAGTTCGTGCCCCAAAGTCGCACCAGAATTTTTCACCACGAATGCACCCAATCCACCACATTGGACCCTAAACTACCGTTTTTGGTGCGTTTCATACTATTTGGGTGCATTCGGGACCATTTGATTGCCCTACAAAACCCGATGCAAAACGGGCCGAACTAGTCCAAAAGTTCATGCCGCGAAGTCGCGTCAGAATTTTTCGCAACGAACGCACCAGATCCACCCCATTGGACCGTAAATTGATGTCTTGGGGCGTTTTGTACTGTTTGTGTGTATTCAGGGCTGTTTGGTTGCCTTACGAAACTCGGTGCAAAACGGACCGAACTAGGGCAAAAGTTCGTGCCGCGAAGTCGCATCGGAATTTTTCGCAATGAACGCACCCAATCCACCACATTGGACCCTAAATTGAAGTTTTGGTGCATTTTGTACTATTTGGGTGCATTCGGGACCGTTTGGTTGCCTTACGAAACTCGGTGCAAAACTGGCCGAAGTAGTGCATAAGTTTGTGCCACGAAGTCGCGTCGGAATTTTTCACAATGAACGTATCCGATCCACCCCATTGCACCATAAACTGACATTTTGGTGCGTTTCATACTATTTGGGTGCATTCGGGACCGTTTGGTTGTCTTATGAAACTCGGTGCAAAACGGGCCGAACTAGTGCAAAAGTTCGTGCCACGAAGTCGCGTTGGAATTTTTCGCAACGGATGCACCTAATCCACCCCATTGGACCCCAAACTGACGTTTTGGTGCGTTTCATACTATTTGGATGTGTTCAGGACCATTTGGTTGCCTTACGAAACACAGTGCAAAACTGGCCGAACTAGTGTAAAAGTTCGTGCCACGAAGTTGCGTCAAAATTTTTCGCAACGAACGCACCCGATCCACTCCAATTGGAGCCCAAACTAACGTTTTGTACTGTTTGTGTGTATTCAGGGCTGTTTGGTTGCCTTACGAAACTCGGTGCAAAACGGACCGAACTAGGGTAAAAGTTCGTGCCCCAAAGTCGCATCGGAATTTTTCGCTACGAACGCACCCAATCGACCACATTGGACCCTAAACTGATGTTTTGGTGCATTTTGTACTATTTGGGTGCATTCGGGACCGTTTGGTTGCCTTAAGAAACTCGGTGCAAAACTGGCCGAAGTAGTGCATAAGTTTGTGCCACGAAGTCGCGTCGAAATTTTTCACAACGAACGTATCCGATCCACCCCATTGCACCGTAAACTGACATTTTGGTGCGTTTCATACTATTTGGGTGCGTTCGGGACCGTTTGGTTGCCTTATGAAACTCGGTGCAAAACGGGCCGAACTAGTGCAAAAGTTCGTGCCACGAAGTCGCATCGGAATTTTTCGCAACGGATGCACCCAATCCACCCCATTGGACCCCAAACTGATGTTTTGGTGCGTTTCGTACTATTTGGATGTGTTCAGGACCGTTTGGTTGCCTTATGAAACTCGGTGCAAAACAGACCGAACTAGGGTAAAAGTTCGTGCCACGAAGTCGCATTAGAATTTTTCGCTATGAACGCACCCAATCAACCACATTGGACCCTAAACTGTTGTTTTGGTGCGTTTTGTGCTATTTGGGTGCATTCGGGACCGTTTAGTTGCCTTACGAAACTCGGTGCAAAACTGGCCGAAGTAGTGCAAAAGTTTGTGCCATGAAGTCGCGTCGGAATTTTTCACGACGAACGTATCCGATCCACCCCATTGCACTGTAAACTGACATTTTGGTGCGTTTCATACTATTTGGGTGCATTCGGGACCGTTTGGTTACTTACGAAGCTTAGTGCAAAACGGCCCGAGCTAGTGCAAAAGTTCATGAGACGAAGTCGCGTCGGAATTTTTCACAACGAACGCACCCAATCCACCGCATTGGACTCTAAACTGACATTTAGGTGCGTGTTGTACTATTTGGGTGCATTCGGGACCGTTTGGTTGCCTTACGAAACTCGGTGCAAAACGGGCCGAACTACCACACAAGTTCATGCCACGAAGTCGCGTCGGAATTTTTCAGGACGAACGCACACGATCCAACCCATTGGAGACCAAACTGACATTTTGGTGCGCTTTGTACTATTTGGCTGCATTCGGGACCATTTGATTGCCTTACGAAACTCGGTGCAAAATTTGACGAACTAGTGCAAAAGTTCGTGCCTAGAAGTCGCGTCAGAATTTTACACACGAACGCACCCAATCCACCCCACTGGACACTAAACTGACATTTTGGTGCGTTTCGTACTATTTGGGTGCATTCGGGATGTTTGCTTGCCTTACGAACCTCGATGCAAAACGAGCCGAACTAGTCCAAAAGTTCGTGCCACGAAGTCGCTTCCGAATTTTTCGCAACGAACACACCCGATCCACCCCATTGTACCCTAAACTAATGTTTTGGGGCGTTTCGTATTATTTGTGTGCATTCGGGACCGTTTGGTTGCCTTACGAAACTCGGTGCAAAACAGGCCGAACTAGTGCAAAAGTTCGTGCCCCAAAGTTGCATCGGAATTTTTCGCAACGAACACATCCAATCCACCACATTGGACCCTAAACTGCCATTTTGGTGTGTTTCGTAATATTTGGGTGCATTCGGGACCATTTGATTGCCCTACGAACCCCTATGCAAAACGGGCCGAACTAGTCCAAAAGTTCGTGCCACAAAGTCGCGTCGGAATTTTTCGCAACGAATGCACCCGATCCACTCATTGGACCATAAATTGATGTTTTGAGGCGTTTCGTACTATTTGTGTGAATTCGGGGCCGTTTGGTGGCCTTACGAAACTCGGTGCAAAACGGACCGAACTAGGGTAAAAGTTCGTGCCCCGAAGTCGCATCGGAATTTTTCGCTACGAACGCACCCAATCGACCACATTGGACCCTAAACTGATGTTTTGGTGCATTTTGTACTATTTGGGTGCATTCGGGACCGTTTGGTTGCCTTAAGAAACTCGGTGCAAAACTGGCCGAAGTAGTGCATAAGTTTGTGCCATGAAGTCGCGTCGAAATTTTTCACAACGAACGTATCCGATCCACCCCATTGCACTGTAAACTGACGTATTGGTGCGTTTCATACTATTTGGATGTGTTCAGGACCATTTGGTTGCCTTACGAAACACAGTGCAAAACTGGCCGAACTAGTCTAAAAGTTCGTGCCACGAAGTTGCGTCAAAATTTTTCGCAACGAACGCACCCGATCCACCCCAATTGGAGCCCAAACTAACGTTTTGTACTGTTTGTGTGTATTCAGGGCTGTTTGGTTGCCTTACGAAACTCGGTTGCAAAACGGACCGAACTAGGGTAAAAGTTCGTGCCCCGAAGTCGCATCGGAATTTTTCGCTACGAACGCACCCAATCGACCACATTGGACCCTAAACTGATGTTTTGGTGCATTTTGTACTATTTGGGTGCATTCGGGACCGTTTGGTTGCCTTAAGAAACTCGGTGCAAAACTGGCCGAAGTAGTGCATAAGTTTGTGCCACAAAGTCGCGTCGAAATTTTTCACAACGAACGTATCCGATCCACCCCATTGCACCGTAAACTGACATTTTGGTGTGTTTCATACTATTTGGGTGCGTTCGGGACCGTTTGGTTGCCTTATGAAACTCGGTGCAAAACGGGCCGAACTAGTGCAAAAGTTCGTGCCACGAAGTCGCGTCGGAATTTTTCGCAACGGATGCACCCAATCCACCCCATTGGACCCCAAACTGACGTTTGTGGTGCGTTTCGTACTATTTGGATGTGTTCAGGACCGTTTGATTGCCTTATGAAACTCGGTGCAAAACAGACCGAACTAGGGTAAAAGTTCGTGCCACGAAGTCGCATCAGAATTTTTCGCTACGAACGCACCCAATCAACCACATTGGACCCTAAACTGTTGTTTTGGTGCGTTTTGTACTATTTGGGAGCATTCGGGACCGTTTAGTTGCCTTACGAAACTCGGTGCAAAACTGGCCGAAGTAGTGCAAAAGTTTGTGCCACGAAGTCGCGTCGGAATTTTTCACGACGAACGTATCCGATCCACCCCACTGCACCGTAAACTGACATTTTGGTGCGTTTCATACTATTTGGGTGCATTCGGGACCGTTTGGTTACTTACGAAGCTTAGTGCAAAACGGGTCGAGCTAGTGCAAAAGTTCATGAGACGAAGTCGCGTCGGAATTTTTCACAACGAACGCACCCAATCCACCGCATTGGACTCTAAACTGACATTTTGGTGCGTGTTGTACTATTTGGGTGCATTCGGGACCGTTTGGTTGCCTTTGAAACTCGGTGCAAAACGGGCCGAACTACCACACAAGTTCGTGCCACGAAGTCGCGTCGGAATTTTTCAGGACGAACGCACAGGATCCAACCCATTGGAGACCAAACTGACATTTTGGTGCGCTTTGTACTATTTGGCTGCATTCGGGACCATTTGATTGCCTTATGAAACTCGGTGCAAAATGGGACGAACTAGTGCAAAAGTTCGTGCCTAGAAGTCGCGTCGGAATTTTACACACGAACGCACCCAATCCACCCCATTGGACACTAAACTGACATTTTGGAGCGTTTCGTACTATTTGGGTGCATTCGGGACGTTTGCTTGCCTTACGAACCTCGATGCAAAACGGGCCGAACTAGTCCAAAAGTTCGTGCCACGAAGTCACTTCGGAATTTTTCGCAACGAACACACCCGATCCACCCCATTGTACCCTAAACTGATGTTTTGGGGCGTTTCGTATTATTTGTGTGCATTCGGGACCGTTTGGTTGCCTTACGAAACTCGGTACAAAACAGGCCGAACTAGTGCAAAAGTTCGTGCCCCAAAGTTGCTTCGGAATTTTTCGCAACGAACACATCCAATCCACCACATTGGACCCTAAACTGCCGTTTTGGTGTGTTTCGTAATATTTGGGTGCATTCGGGACCATTTGATTGCCCTACGAACCCCGATGCAAAACGGGCCGAACTAGTCCAAAAGTTCGTGCCACAAAGTCGCGTCGGAATTTTTCGCAACGAATACACCCGATCCACTCATTGGACCATAAACTGATGTTTTGAGGCGTTTCGTTCTATTTGTGTGCATTCGGGGCCGTTTGGTGGCCTTACGAAACTCGGTGCAAAACGGACCGAACCAGGGTAAAAGTTCGTGCCCCGAAGTCGCATCGGAATTTTTCGCTACGAACGCACCCAATCGACCACATTGGACCCTAAACTGATGTTTTGGTGCATTTTGTACTATTTGGGTGCATTCGGGACCGTTTGGTTGCCTTAAGAAACTCGGTGCAAAACTGGCCGAAGTAGTGCATAAGTTTGTGCCACGAAGTCGCGTCGAAATTTTTCACAAGGAACGTATCCGATCCACCCCATTGCACTGTAAACTGACGTTTTGGTGCGTTTCATACTATTTGGGTGCATTCGGGACCGTTTGGTTGCCTTATGAAACTCGGTGCAAAACGGGCCGAACTAGTGCAAAAGTTCGTGCCACGAAGTCGCTTCGGAATTTTTCGCAACGGATGCACCCAATCCACCCCATTGGACCCCAAACTGATGTTTTGGTGCGTTTCGTACTATTTGGATGTGTTCCGGACCATTTGGTTGCCTTACGAAACACAGTGCAAAACTGGCCGAACTAGTGCAAAGGTTCGTGCCACGAAGTTGCGTCAAATTTTTTTGCAACGAACGCACCCGATCCACCCCAATTGGAGCCCAAACTAACGTTTTGGTGTGTTTTGTACTATTTGGCTGCATTCGGGACCATTTGGTTGCCTTACGAAACTCAGTGCAACATGGGACGAACTAGTGCAAAAGTTCGTTCCACGAAGCTCCTTCGGAATTTTTCACAATGAATGCACCCGATCCACCCCATTGGACCCTAAACTGACGTTTTGGTGTGTTTCATACTATTTGAGTGCATTCGAGACGTTTGGTTGCCTTACAAAACTCGGTACAAAACGGGCCGAACTAGCGCAACAGTTCATGCCAGGAAGTCGCGTCGGAATTTTTCGCAACAAATGCACCCGAGCCACCCGATTGGACCCTAAACTAGCATTTTGGTTCGTTAGTACTATTTGGGTGCATTCGGGACCGTTTGGTTGCCTTACGAAACTCGGAGCAAAACGGGACGAACTAGTGCGAAAGTTCATGCCACGAAGTCGCTTCGGAATTTTTCGCACGAACGCACTAAATCCACCCCATTGTACCCTAAACTGATATTTTGGGGCGTTTCATATTATTTGTGTGCATTCGGGACCATTTGGTTGCCTTACGAAACTCAGTGCAAAATGGGCCGAACTACTGCAAAAGTTCGTGCCATGAAGTCGCGTCAAATTTTTTTGCAATGAACACACCCGATCCACCCCATTGGACCCTAAACTGATGTTTTGGGGCGTTTCGTACTATTTATGTGTATTCGGGGCCGTTTGGTTGCCTCACGAAATTCGGTGCAAAACGGACCGAACTAGCGCAAAAGTTCGTGCCCCAAAGTCGCATCGGATTTTTTCGCCACGAACGCACCCAATCCACCACATTGGACCCTAAACTGCTGTTTTGGTGCGTTTTGTACTATTTGGGTGCATTCGGGACCATTTCATTGCCCTACGAAACCCGATGCAAAACGGGCCGAACTAGTCCATAAGTTCGTGCCACGAAGTCGCGTCGAAATTTTTCGCAGCGAACGCTCCCGATCCACCCCATTGGACCATAAACTAATGTTTTGGGGTGTTTTGTACTATTGTTTGCATTCGGGGCAGTTTGGTTGCCTAACGAAACTCGGTGCAAAACGGACCGAACTAGTGCAAAAGTTCGGGCCACGAAGTCGCGTCAAAATTTTTCGCAACAAACGCAGCCGATCCACCCCATTGGACCCTAAACTGATGCTTTGGGGCATTTCGTACTATTTGTGTGCATTCGGGGCCGTTTGTTGCCTTACGAAACTCGGTGCAAAACGGACCGAACTAGTGCAAAAGTTCGTGCCCCAAAATCGCATAGGAATTTTTCGACACGAATGCACCCAATCCACCACATTAGACTCTAAACTGCCGTTTTGGTGCATTTCGTACTATTTGGGTGCATTCGGGACCATTTGATTTCCCTACGAAACCCGATGCAAAACGGGCCGAACTAGTCCAAAAGTTCGTGCCACGAAGTCGCATCAGAATTTTTCGCAACGAACGCACCCGATCCACCCCATTGGACCCTAAACTGATGTTTTGGGGCATTTCGTACTATTTGTGTGCATTCAGGGCCGTTTGTTGCCTTACGAAACTCGGTGCAAAACGGACCGAACTAGTGCAAAAAGTTCGTGCCCCAAAGTCGCACCAGAATTTTTCACCACGAATGCACCCAATCCACCACATTGGACCCTAAACTACCGTTTTTGGTGCGTTTCATACTATTTGGGTGCATTCGGGACCATTTGATTGCCCTACAAAACCCGATGCAAAACGGGCCGAACTAGTCCAAAAGTTCATGCCGCGAAGTCGCGTCAGAATTTTTCGCAACGAACGCACCAGATCCACCCCATTGGACCGTAAATTGATGTCTTGGGGCGTTTTGTACTGTTTGTGTGTATTCAGGGCTGTTTGGTTGCCTTACGAAACTCGGTGCAAAACGGACCGAACTAGGGCAAAAGTTCGTGCCGCGAAGTCGCATCGGAATTTTTCGCAATGAACGCACCCAATCCACCACATTGGACCCTAAATTGAAGTTTTGGTGCATTTTGTACTATTTGGGTGCATTCGGGACCGTTTGGTTGCCTTACGAAACTCGGTGCAAAACTGGCCGAAGTAGTGCATAAGTTTGTGCCACGAAGTCGCGTCGAAATTTTTCACAATGAACGTATCCGATCCACCCCATTGCACCATAAACTGACATTTTGGTGCGTTTCATACTATTTGGGTGCATTCGGGACCGTTTGGTTGTCTTATGAAACTCGGTGCAAAACGGGCCGAACTAGTGCAAAAGTTCGTGCCACGAAGTCACGTTGGAATTTTTCGCAACGGATGCACCTAATCCACCCCATTGGACCCCAAACTGACGTTTTGGTGCGTTTCATACTATTTGGATGTGTTCAGGACCATTTGGTTGCCTTACGAAACACAGTGCAAAACTGGCCGAACTAGTGTAAAAGTTCGTGCCACGAAGTTGCGTCAAAATTTTTCGCAACGAACGCACCCGATCCACCCCAATTGGAGCCCAAACTAACGTTTTGTACTGTTTGTGTGTATTCAGGGCTGTTTGGTTGCCTTACGAAACTCGGTGCAAAACGGACCGAACTAGGGTAAAAGTTCGTGCCCCGAAGTCGCATCGGAATTTTTCGCTACGAACGCACCCAATCGACCACATTGGACCCTAAACTGATGTTTTGGTGCATTTTGTACTATTTGGGTGCATTCGGGACCGTTTGGTTGCCTTAAGAAACTCGGTGCAAAACTGGCCGAAGTAGTGCATAAGTTTGTGCCACGAAGTCGCGTCGAAATTTTTCACAACGAACGTATCCGATCCACCCCATTGCACCGTAAACTGACATTTTGGTGTGTTTCATACTATTTGGGTGCGTTCGGGACCGTTTGGTTGCCTTATGAAACTCGGTGCAAAACGGGCCGAACTAGTGCAAAAGTTCGTGCCACGAAGTCGCGTCGGAATTTTTCGCAACGGATGCACCCAATCCACCCCATTGGACCCCAAACTGACGTTGTGGTGCGTTTCGTACTATTTGGATGTGTTCAGGACCGTTTGGTTGCCTTATGAAACTCGGTGCAAAACAGACCGAACTAGGGTAAAAGTTCGTGCCACGAAGTCGCATCAGAATTTTTCGCTACGAACGCACCCAATCAACCACATTGGACCCTAAACTGTTGTTTTGGTGCGTTTTGTACTATTTGGGAGCATTCGGGACCGTTTAGTTGCCTTACGAAACTCGGTGCAAAACTGGCCGAAGTAGTGCAAAAGTTTGTGCCACGAAGTCGCGTCGGAATTTTTCACGACGAACGTATCCGATCCACCCCACTGCACCGTAAACTGACATTTTGGTGCGTTTCATACTATTTGGGTGCATTCGGGACCGTTTGGTTACTTACGAAGCTTAGTGCAAAACGGGTCGAGCTAGTGCAAAAGTTCATGAGACGAAGTCGCGTAGGAATTTTTCACAACGAACGCACCCAATCCACCGCATTGGACTCTAAACTGACATTTTGGTGCGTGTTGTACTATTTGGGTGCATTCGGGACCGTTTGGTTGCCTTTGAAACTCGGTGCAAAACGGGCCGAACTACCACACAAGTTCGTGCCACGAAGTCGCGTCGGAATTTTTCAGGACGAACGCACAGGATCCAACCCATTGGAGACCAAACTGACATTTTGGTGCGCTTTGTACTATTTGGCTGCATTCGGGACCATTTGATTGCCTTATGAAACTCGGTGCAAAATGGGACGAACTAGTGCAAAAGTTCGTGCCTAGAAGTCGCGTCGGAATTTTACACACGAACGCACCCAATCCACCCCATTGGACACTAAACTGACATTTTGGAGCGTTTCGTACTATTTGGGTGCATTCGGGACGTTTGCTTGCCTTACGAACCTCGATGCAAAACGGGCCGAACTAGTCCAAAAGTTCGTGCCACGAAGTCACTTCGGAATTTTTCGCAACGAACACACCCGATCCACCCCATTGTACCCTAAACTGAAGTTTTGGGGCGTTTCGTATTATTTGTGTGCATTCGGGACCGTTTGGTTGCCTTACGAAACTCGGTACAAAACAGGCCGAACTAGTGCAAAAGTTCGTGCCCCAAAGTTGCATCGGAATTTTTCGCAACGAACACATCCAATCCACCACATTGGACCCTAAACTGCCGTTTTGGTGTGTTTCGTAATATTTGGGTGCATTCGGGACCATTTGATTGCCCTACGAACCCCGATGCAAAACGGGCCGAACTAGTCCAAAAGTTCGTGCCACAAAGTCGCGTCGGAATTTTTCGCAACGAATACACCCGATCCACTCATTGGACCATAAACTGATGTTTTGAGGCGTTTCGTTCTATTTGTGTGCATTCGGGGCCGTTTGGTGGCCTTACGAAACTCGGTGCAAAACGGACCGAACCAGGGTAAAAGTTCGTGCCCCGAAGTCGCATCGGAATTTTTCGCTACGAACGCACCCAATCGACCACATTGGACCCTAAACTGATGTTTTGGTGCATTTTGTACTATTTGGGTGCATTCGGGACCGTTTGGTTGCCTTAAGAAACTCGGTGCAAAACTGGCCGAAGTAGTGCATAAGTTTGTGCCACGAAGTCGCGTCGAAATTTTTCACAAGGAACGTATCCGATCCACCCCATTGCACTGTAAACTGACGTTTTGGTGCGTTTCATACTATTTGGGTGCATTCGGGACCGTTTGGTTGCCTTATGAAACTCGGTGCAAAACGGGCCGAACTAGTGCAAAAGTTCGTGCCACGAAGTCGCTTCGGAATTTTTCGCAACGGATGCACCCAATCCACCCCATTGGACCCCAAACTGATGTTTTGGTGCGTTTCGTACTATTTGGATGTGTTCCGGACCATTTGGTTGCCTTACGAAACACAGTGCAAAACTGGCCGAACTAGTGCAAAGGTTCGTGCCACGAAGTTGCGTCAAATTTTTTTGCAACGAACGCACCCGATCCACCCCAATTGGAGCCCAAACTAACGTTTTGGTGTGTTTTGTACTATTTGGCTGCATTCGGGACCATTTGGTTGCCTTACGAAACTCAGTGCAACATGGGACGAACTAGTGCAAAAGTTCGTTCCACGAAGCTCCTTCGGAATTTTTCACAATGAATGCACCCGATCCACCCCATTGGACCCCAAACTGACGTTTTGGTGTGTTTCATACTATTTGAGTGCATTCGAGACGTTTGGTTGCCTTACAAAACTCGGTACAAAACGGGCCGAACTAGCGCAACAGTTCATGCCAGGAAGTCACGTCGGAATTTTTCGCAACAAATGCACCCGAGCCACCCGATTGGACCCTAAACTAGCATTTTGGTTCGTTAGTACTATTTGGGTGCATTCGGGACCGTTTGGTTGCCTTACGAAACTCGGAGCAAAACGGGACGAACTAGTGCGAAAGTTCATGCCACGAAGTCGCTTCGGAATTTTTCGCACGAACGCACTAAATCCACCCCATTGTACCCTAAACTGATATTTTGGGGCGTTTCATATTATTTGTGTGCATTCGGGACCATTTGGTTGCCTTACGAAACTCAGTGCAAAATGGGCCGAACTACTGCAAAAGTTCGTGCCATGAAGTCGCGTCAAATTTTTTTGCAATGAACACACCCGATCCACCCCATTGGACCCTAAACTGATGTTTTGGGGCGTTTCGTACTATTTATGTGTATTCGGGGCCGTTTGGTTGCCTCACGAAATTCGGTGCAAAACGGACCGAACTAGCGCAAAAGTTCGTGCCCCAAAGTCGCATCGGATTTTTTCGCCACGAACGCACCCAATCCACCACATTGGACCCTAAACTGCTGTTTTGGTGCGTTTTGTACTATTTGGGTGCATTCGGGACCATTTCATTGCCCTACGAAACCCGATGCAAAACGGGCCGAACTAGTCCATAAGTTCGTGCCACGAAGTCGCGTCGAAATTTTTCGCAGCGAACGCTCCCGATCCACCCCATTGGACCATAAACTAATGTTTTGGGGTGTTTTGTACTATTGTTTGCATTCGGGGCAGTTTGGTTGCCTAACGAAACTCGGTGCAAAACGGACCGAACTAGTGCAAAAGTTCGGGCCACGAAGTCGCGTCAAAATTTTTCGCAACAAACGCAGCCGATCCACCCCATTGGACCCTAAACTGATGCTTTGGGGCATTTCGTACTATTTGTGTGCATTCGGGGCCGTTTGTTGCCTTACGAAACTCGGTGCAAAACGGACCGAACTAGTGCAAAAGTTCGTGCCCCAAAATCGCATAGGAATTTTTCGACACGAATGCACCCAATCCACCACATTAGACTCTAAACTGCCGTTTTGGTGCATTTCGTACTATTTGGGTGCATTCGGGACCATTTGATTTCCCTACGAAACCCGATGCAAAACGGGCCGAACTAGTCCAAAAGTTCGTGCCACGAAGTCGCATCAGAATTTTTCGCAACGAACGCACCCGATCCACCCCATTGGACCCTAAACTGATGTTTTGGGGCATTTCGTACTATTTGTGTGCATTCAGGGCCGTTTGTTGCCTTACGAAACTCGGTGCAAAACGGACCGAACTAGTGCAAAAAGTTCGTGCCCCAATGTCGCACCAGAATTTTTCACCACGAATGCACCCAATCCACCACATTGGACCCTAAACTACCGTTTTTGGTGTGTTTCATACTATTTGGGTGCATTCGGGACCATTTGATTGCCCTACAAAACCCGATGCAAAACGGGCCGAACTAGTCCAAAAGTTCATGCCGCGAAGTCGCGTCAGAATTTTTCGCAACGAACGCACCAGATCCACCCCATTGGACCGTAAATTGATGTCTTGTGGCGTTTTGTACTGTTTGTGTGTATTCAGGGCTGTTTGGTTGCCTTACGAAACTCGGTGCAAAACGGACCGAACTAGGGCAAAAGTTCGTGCCGCGAAGTCGCATCGGAATTTTTCGCAATGAACGCACCCAATCCACCACATTGGACCCTAAATTGAAGTTTTGGTGCATTTTGTACTATTTGGGTGCATTCGGGACCGTTTGGTTGCCTTACGAAACTCGGTGCAAAACTGGCCGAAGTAGTGCATAAGTTTGTGCCACGAAGTCGCGTCGAAATTTTTCACAACGAACGTATCCGATCCACCCCATTGCACCGTAAACTGACATTTTGGTGCGTTTCATACTATTTGGGTGCGTTCGGGACCGTTTGGTTGCCTTATGAAACTCGGTGCAAAACGGGCCGAACTAGTGCAAAAGTTCGTGCCACGAAGTCGCATCGGAATTTTTCGCAACGGATGCACCCAATCCACCCCATTGGACCCCAAACTGATGTTTTGGTGCGTTTCGTACTATTTGGATGTGTTCAGGACCGTTTGGTTGCCTTATGAAACTCGGTGCAAAACAGACCGAACTAGGGTAAAAGTTCGTGCCACGAAGTCGCATTAGAATTTTTCGCTATAAACGCACCCAATCAACCACATTGGACCCTAAACTGTTGTTTTGGTGCGTTTTGTGCTATTTGGGTGCATTCGGGACCGTTTAGTTGCCTTACGAAACTCGGTGCAAAACTGGCCGAAGTAGTGCAAAAGTTTGTGCCATGAAGTCGCGTCGGAATTTTTCACGACGAACGTATCCGATCCACCCCATTGCACCGTAAACTGACATTTTGGTGCGTTTCATACAATTTGGGTGCATTCGGGACCGTTTGGTTACTTACGAAGCTTAGTGCAAAACGGCCCGAGCTAGTGCAAAAGTTCATGAGACGAAGTCGCGTCGGAATTTTTCACAACGAACGCACCCAATCCACCGCATTGGACTCTAAACTGACATTTAGGTGCGTGTTGTACTATTTGGGTGCATTCGGGACCGTTTGGTTGCCTTACGAAACTCGGTGCAAAACGGGCCGAACTACCACACAAGTTCATGCCACGAAGTCGCGTCGGAATTTATCAGGACGAACGCACACGATCCAACCCATTGGAGACCAAACTGACATTTTGGTGCGCTTTGTACTATTTGGCTGCATTCGGGACCATTTGATTGCCTTACGAAACTCGGTGCAAAATTTGACGAACTAGTGCAAAAGTTCGTGCCTAGAAGTCGCGTCAGAATTTTACACACAAACGCACCCAATCCACCCCATTGGACACTAAACTGACATTTTGGTGCGTTTCGTACTATTTGGGTGCATTCGGGATGTTTGCTTGCCTTACGAACCTCGATGCAAAACGAGCCGAACTAGTCCAAAAGTTCGTGCCACGAAGTCGCTTCCGAATTTTTCGCAACGAACACACCCGATCCACCCCATTGTACCCTAAACTAATGTTTTGGGGCGTTTCGTATTATTTGTGTGCATTCGGGACCGTTTGGTTGCCTTACGAAACTCGGTGCAAAACAGGCCGAACTAGTGCAAAAGTTCGTGCCCCAAAGTTGCATCGGAATTTTTCGCAACGAACACATCCAATCCACCACATTGGACCCTAAACTGCCATTTTGGTGTGTTTCGTAATATTTGGGTGCATTCGGGACCATTTGATTGCCCTACGAACCCCTATGCAAAACGGGCCGAACTAGTCCAAAAGTTCGTGCCACAAAGTCGCGTCGGAATTTTTCGCAACGAATGCACCCGATCCACTCATTGGACCATAAACTGATGTTTTGAGGCGTTTCGTACTATTTGTGTGCATTCGGGGCCGTTTGGTGGCCTTACGAAACTCGGTGCAAAACGGACCGAACTCGGGTAAAAGTTCGTGCCCCGAAGTCGCATCGGAATTTTTCGCTACGAACGCACCCAATCGACCACATTGGACCCTAAACTGATGTTTTGGTGCATTTTGTACTATTTGGGTGCATTCGGGACCGTTTGGTTGCCTTAAGAAACTCGGTGCAAAACTGGCCGAAGTAGTGCATAAGTTTGTGCCATGAAGTCGCGTCGAAATTTTTCACAACGAACGTATCCGATCCACCCCATTGCACTGTAAACTGACGTATTGGTGCGTTTCATACTATTTGGGTGCATTCGGGACCGTTTGGTTGCCTTATGAAACTCGGTGCAAAACGGGCCGAACTAGTGCAAAAGTTCGTGCCACGAAGTCGCTTCGGAATTTTTCGCAACGGATGCACCCAATCCACCCCATTGGACCCCAAACTGATGTTTTGGTGCGTTTCGTACTATTTGGATGTGTTCCGGACCATTTGGTTGCCTTACGAAACACAGTGCAAAACTGGCCGAACTAGTGCAAAGGTTCGTGCCACGAAGTTGCGTCAAATTTTTTTGCAACGAACGCACCCGATCCACCCCAATTGGAGCCCAAACTAACGTTTTGGTGTGTTTTGTACTATTTGGCTGCATTCGGGACCATTTGGTTGCCTTACGAAACTCAATGCAACATGGGACGAACTAGTGCAAAAGTTCGTTCCACGAAGTTCCTTCGGAATTTTTCACAATGAATGCACCCGATCCACCCCATTGGACCCTAAACTGACGTTTTGGTGTGTTTCGTACTATTTGGGTGCATTCGAGATGTTTGGTTGCCTTACAAAACTCGGTACAAAACGGGCCGAACTAGCGCAACAGTTCGTGCCAGGAAGTCGCGTCGGAATTTTTCGCAACAAATGCACCCGAGCCACCCGATTGGACCCTAAACTAGCATTTTGGTTCGTTAGTACTATTTGGGTGCATTCGGGACCGTTTGGTTGCCTTACGAAACTCGGAGCAAAACGGGACGAACTAGTGCGAAAGTTCATGCCACGAAGTCGCTTCGGAATTTTTCGCACGAACGCACTAAATCCACCCCATTGTACCCTAAACTGATATTTTGGGGCGTTTCATGTTATTTGTGTGCATTCGGGACCATTTGGTTACCTTACGAAACTCGGTGCAAAATGGGCCGAACTACTGCAAAAGTTCGTGCCATGAAGTCGCGTCAAATTTTTTTGCAATGAACACACCCGATCCACCCCATTGGACCCTAAACTGATGTTTTGGGGCGTTTCGTACTATTTATGTGTATTCGGGGCCGTTTGGTTGCCTTACGAAACTCGGTGCAAAACGGACCGAACTAGCGCAAAAGTTCGTGCCCCAAAGTCGCATCGGATTTTTTCGCCACGAACGCACCCAATCCACCACATTGGACCCTAAACTGCCGTTTTGGTGCGTTTCGTACTATTTGGGTGCATTCGGGACCATTTCATTGCCCTACGAAACCCGATGCAAAACGGGCCGAACTAGTCCATAAGTTCGTGCCACGAAGTCGCGTCGAAATTTTTCGCAGCGAACGCACCCGATCCACCCCATTGGACCGTAAACTAATGTTTTGGGGCGTTTTGTACTATTGTTTGCATTCGGGGCATTTGGTTGCCTTACGAAACTCGGTGCAAAACAGACCGAACTAGTGCAAAAGTTCGTGCCACGAAGTCGCGTCAAAATTTTTCGCAACGAACGCACCCGATCCACCCCATTGGACCCTAAACTGATGCTTTGGGGCATTTCGTACTATTTGTGTGCATTCGGGGCCGTTTGGTTGCCTTACGAAATTCGGTGCAAAACGGACCGAACTAGCGCAAAAGTTCGTGCCCCAAAGTCACATCGGATTTTTTCGCCACGAACGCACCCAATCCACCACATTGGAACCTAAACTGCCGTTTTGGTGCGTTTCGTACTATTTGGGTGCATTCGGGACCATTTCATTGCCCTACGAAACCCGATGCAAAACGGGCCGAACTAGTCCATAAGTTCGTGCCACGAAGTCGCGTCGAAATTTTTCGCAGCGAACGCACCCGATCCACCCCATTGGACCGTAAACTAATGTTTTGGGGCGTTTTGTACTATTGTTTGCATTCGGGGCCATTTGGTTGCCTTACGAAACTCGGTGCAAAACAGACCGAACTAGTGCAAAAGTTCGTGCCACGAAGTCGCGTCAAAATTTTTCGCAACGAACGCACCCGATCCACCCCATTGGACCCTAAACTGATGCTTTGGGGCATTTCGTACTATTTGTGTGCATTCGGGGCCGTTTGTTGCCTTACGAAACTTGGTGCAAAACGGACCGAACTAGTGCAAAAGTTCGTGCCCCAAAGTCGCATCAGAATTTTTCGCCACGAATGCACCCAATCCACCACATTGGACTCTAAACTGCCGTTTTGGTGCATTTCGTACTATTTGGGTGCATTCGGGACCATTTGATTGCCCTACGAAACCCGATGCTAAACGGGCCGAACTAGTCCAAAAGTTCGTGCCACGAAGTCGCATCAGAATTTTTCGCAACGAACGCACCCGATCCACCCCGTTGGACCCTAAACTGATGTTTTGGGGCATTTCGTACTATTTGTGTGCATTCAGGGCCGTTTGTTGCCTTACGAAACTAGGTGCAAAACGGACCGAACTAGTGCAAAAAGTTCGTGCCCCAAAGTCGCACCAGAATTTTTCACCACGAATGCACCCAATCCACCACATTGGACCCTAAACTACCGTTTTTGGTGTGTTTCATACTATTTGGGTGCATTCGGGACCATTTGATTGCCCTACAAAACCCGATGCAAAACGGGCCGAACTAGTCCAAAAGTTCATGCCGCGAAGTCGCGTCAGAATTTTTCGCAACGAACGCACCAGATCCACCCCATTGGACCCTAAATTGATGTCTTGGGGCGTTTTGTACTGTTTGTGTGTATTCAGGGCTGTTTGGTTGCCTTACGAAACTCGGTGCAAAACGGACCGAACTAGTGCAAAAGTTCGTGCGGCGAAGTCGCATCGGAATTTTTCGCAATGAACGCACCCAATCCACCACATTGGACCCTAAATTGATGTTTTGGTGCATTTTGTACTATTTGGATGTGTTCAGGACCATTTGGTTGCCTTACGAAACACAGTGCAGAACTGGCCGAACTAGTGTAAAAGTTCGTGCCACGAAGTTGCGTCAAAATTTTTCGCAACGAACGCACCCGATCCACCCCAATTGGAGCCCAAACTAACGTTTTGTACTGTTTGTGTGTATTTAGGGCTATTTGGTTGCCTTACGAAACTCGGTGCAAAACGGACCGAACTAGGGTAAAAGTTCGTGCCCCGAAGTCGCATCGGAATTTTTCGCTACGAACGCACCCAATCGACCACATTGGACCCTAAACTGACGTTTTGGTGTGTTTTGTACTATTTGGGTGCACTCGGGACCATTTGGTTGCCTTACGAAACTCAGTGCAACATGGGACGAACTAGTGCAAAAGTTCGTTCCACGAAGTTCCTTCGGAATTTTTCACAATGAATGCACCCGATCCACCCCATTGGACCCTAAACTGACGTTTTGGTGTGTTTCGTACTATTTGGGTGCATTCGAGACGTTTGGTTGCCTTACAAAACTCGGTACAAAACGGGCCGAACTAGCGCAACAGTTCGTGCCAGGAAGTCGCGTCGGAATTTTTCGCAACAAATGCACCCGAGCCACCCGATTGGACCCTAAACTAGCATTTTGGTTCGTTAGTACTATTTGGGTGCATTCGGGACCGTTTGGTTGCCTTACGAAACTCGGAGCAAAACAGGACGAACTAGTGCGAAAGTTCATGCCACGAAGTCGCTTCGGAATTTTTCGCACGAACGCACTAAATCCACCCCATTGTACCCTAAACTGATATTTTGGGGCGTTTCATGTTATTTGTGTGCATTCGGGACCATTTGGTTACCTTACGAAACTCGGTGCAAAATGGGCCGAACTACTGCAAAAGTTCGTGCCATGAAGTCGCGTCAAATTTTTTTGCAATGAACACACCCGATCCACCCCATTGGACCCTAAACTGATGTTTTGGGGCGTTTCGTACTATTTATGTGTATTCGGGGCCGTTTGGTTGCCTTACGAAATTCGGTGCAAAACGGACCGAACTAGCGCAAAAGTTCGTGCCCCAAAGTCGCATCGGATTTTTTCGCCACGAACGCACCCAATCCACCACATTGGACCCTAAACTGCCGTTTTGGTGCGTTTCGTACTATTTGGGTGCATTCGGGACCATTTCATTGCCCTACGAAACCCGATGCAAAACGGGCCGAACTAGTCCATAAGTTCGTGCCACGAAGTCGCGTCGAAATTTTTCGCAGCGAACGCACCCGATCCACCCCATTGGACCGTAAACTAATGTTTTGGGGCGTTTTGTACTATTGTTTGCATTCGGGGCCATTTGGTTGCCTTACGAAACTCGGTGCAAAACAGACCGAACTAGTGCAAAAGTTCGTGCCACGAAGTCGCGTCAAAATTTTTCGCAACGAACGCACCCGATCCACCCCATTGGACCCTAAACTGATGCTTTGGGGCATTTCGTACTATTTGTGTGCATTCAGGGTTGTTTGGTTGCCTTACGAAACTCGGTGCAAAACGGACCGAACTAGTGCAAAAGTTCGTGCCGTGAAGTCGCATCGGAATTTTTCGCAATGAACGCACCCAATCCACCACATTAGACCCTAAATTGATGTTTTGGTGCATTTTGTACTATTTGGATGTGTTCAGGACCATTTGGTTGCCTTACGAAACACAGTGCAAAACTGGCCGAACTAGTGTAAAAGTTCGTGCCACGAAGTTGCGTCAAAATTTTTCGCAACGAACGCACCCGATCCACCCCAATTGGAGCCCAAACTAACGTTTTGTACTGTTTGTGTGTATTCAGGGCTGTTTGGTTGCCTCACGAAACTCGGTGCAAAACGGACCGAACTAGGGTAAAAGTTCGTGCCCCGAAGTCGCATCGGAATTTTTCGCCACGAACGCACCCAATCGACCACATTGGACCCTAAACTGATGTTTTGGTGCATTTTGTACTATTTGGGTGCATTCGGGACCGTTTGGTTGCCTTAAGAAACTCGGTGCAAAACTGGCCGAAGTAGTGCATAAGTTTGTGCCACGAAGTCGCGTCGAAATTTTTCACAACGAACGTATCCGATCCACCCCATTGCACCGTAAACTGACATTTTGGTGCGTTTCATACTATTTGGGTGCGTTCGGGACCGTTTGGTTGCCTTATGAAACTCGGTGCAAAACGGGCCGAACTAGTGCAAAAGTTCGTGCCACGAAGTCGCGTCGGAATTTTTCGCAACGGATGCACCCAATCCACCCCATTGGACCCCAAACTGACGTTTTGGTGTGTTTAGTACTATTTGGATGTGTTCAGGACCGTTTGGTTGCCTTATGAAACTCGGTGCAAAACAGACCGAACTAGGGTAAAAGTTCGTGCCACGAAGTCGCATCAGAATTTTTCGCTACGAACGCACCCAATCAACCACATTGGACCCTAAACTGTTGTTTTGGTGCGTTTTGTACTATTTGGGTGCATTCGGGACCGTTTAGTTGCCTTACGAAACTCGGTGCAAAACTGGCCGAAGTAGTGCAAAAGTTTGTGCCACGAAGTCGCGTCGGAATTTTTCACGACAAAATTATCCGATCCACCCCATTGCACCGTAAACTGACATTTTGGTGCGTTTCATACTATTTGGGTGCATTCGGGACCGTTTGGTTACTTACGAAGCTTAGTGCAAAACGGGACGAGCTAGTGCAAAAGTTCACGCGACGAAGTCGCGTCGGAATTTTTCACAACGAACGCACCCAATCCACCGCATTGGACTCTAAACTGACATTTTGGTGCGTGTTGTACTATTTGGGTGCATTCGGGACCATTTGGTTGCCTTACGAAACTCGGTGCAAAACGGGCCGAACTACCACACAAGTTCGTGCCACGAAGTCACGTCGGAATTTTTCAGGACGAACGCACACGATCCAACCCATTGGAGACCAAACTGACATTTTGGTGCGCTTTGTACTATTTGGCGGCATTCGGGACCATTTGATTGCCTTACGAAACTCGGTGCAAAATGGGACGAACTAGTGCAAAAGTTCGTGCCTAGAAGTCGCGTCGGAATTTTACACACGAACGCACCCAATCCACCCCATTGGACACTAAACTGACATTTTGGAGCGTTTCGTACTATTTGGGTGCATTCGGGACGTTTGCTTGCCTTACGAACCTCGATGCAAAACGGGCCGAACTAGTCCAAAAGTTCGTGCCACGAAGTCACTTCGGAATTTTTCGCAACGAACACACCCGATCCACCCCATTGTACCCTAAACTAATGTTTTGGGGGCGTTTCGTATTATTTGTGTGCATTCGGGACCGTTTGGTTGCCTTACGAAACTCGGTGCAAAACAGGCCGAACTAGTGCAAAAGTTCGTGCCCCAAAGTTGCATCGGAATTTTTCGCAACGAACACATCCAATCCACCACAATGGACCCTAAACTGCCGTTTTGGTGCGTTTCATAATATTTGGGTGCATTCGGGACCATTTGATTGCCCTACGAACCCCGATGCAAAACGGGCCGAACTAGTCCAAAAGTTCGTGCCACGAAGTCACTTCGGAATTTTTCGCAACGAACACACCCGATCCACCCCATTGGACCCTAAACTGATGTTTTGGGGCGTTTCGTACTATTTATGTGTATTCGGGGCCGTTTGGTTGCCTTACGCAATTCGGTGCAAAACAGACCGAATTAGCGCAAAAGTTCGTGCCCCAAAGTCGCATCGGATTTTTTTCGCCACGAACGCACCCAATCCACCACATTGGACCCTAAACTGCCGTTTTGGTGCGTTTCATACTATTTGGGTGCATTCGGGACCATTTCATTGCCCTACGAAACCCGATGCAAAACGGGCCGAACTAGTCCATAAGTTCGTGCCACGAAGTCGCGTCGAAATTTTTCGCAGCGAACGCACCCGATCCACTCCATTGGACCGTAAACTAATGTTTTGGGGCGTTTTGTCCTATTGTTTGCATTCGGGGCCGTTTGGTTGCCTTACGAAACTCGGTGCAAAACAGACCGAACTAGTGCAAAAGTTCGTGCCACGAAGTCGCGTCAAAATTTTTCACAACGAACGTATCCGATCCACCCCATTGCACCGTAAACTGACATTTTTGGTGCGTTTCATACTATTTGGGTGCGTTCGGGACCGTTTGGTTGCCTTATGAAACTCGGTGCAAAACGGGCCGAACTAGTGCAAAAGTTCGTGCCAGGAAGTCGCGTCGGAATTTTTCGCAACAAATGCACCCGAGCCACCCGATTGGACCCTAAACTAGCATTTTGGTTCGTTAGTACTATTTGGGTGCATTCGGGACCGTTTGGTTGCCTTACGAAACTCGGAGCAAAACGGGACGAACTAGTGCGAAAGTTCATGCCACGAAGTCGCTTCGGAATTTTTCGCACGAACGCACTAAATCCACCCCATTGTACCCTAAACTGATATTTTGGGGCGTTTCATATTATTTGTGTGCATTCGGGACCATTTGGTTACCTTACGAAACTCGGTGCAAAATGGGCCGAACTACTGCAAAAGTTCGTGCCATGAAGTCGCGTCAAATTTTTTTGCAATGAACACACCCGATCCACCCCGTTGGACCCTAAACTGATGTTTTGGGGCGTTTCGTACTATTTATGTGTATTCGGGGCCGTTTGGTTGCCTTACGAAATTCGGTGCAAAACGGGCCGAAGTAGTGGAAAAGTTTGTGCCACGAAGTCGCGTCGGAATTTTTCACAACGAATGTATCCGATACACCCCATTGCACCGTAAACTGACATTTTGGTGCGTTTCGTACTATTTGGGTGCATTCGGGACTGTTTGGTTGCCTTACGAAACTCGGTGCAAAACAGGCCAAACTAGTGCCAAAGTTCGTGCCCCAAAGTTGCATCGGAATTTTTCGCAACGAACACACCCAATCCACCACATTGGACCCTAAACTGCCGTTTTGGCGCGTTTCGTACTATTTGGGTGCTTTCGGGACCATTTGATTGCCCTACGAAACACGATGCAAAACGGGCCGAACTAGTCCAAATGTTCGTGCCACAAAGTCGCGTCGGAATTTTTCGCAACGAATGCACCCGATCCACTCATTGGACTATAAACTGATGTTTTGGGGCGTTTCGTACTATTTGTGTGCATTTGGGGCCGTTTGGTTGCCTTACGAAACTCGGTGCAAAACAGACCGAACAAGGGTAAAAGTTTGTGCCCCGAAGTCGCATCAAAATTTTTCGCTACGAACGCACCCAATCAACCACATTGGACCCTAAACTGTTGTTTTGGTGCGTTTTGTACTATTTGGGTGCATTCGGGACCGTTTAGTTGCCTTACCAAACTCGGTGCAAAACAGGCCGAAGTAGTACAAAAGTTTGTGCCACAAAGTCGCGTCGGAATTTTTCACGACGAACGTATCCGATCCACCCCATTGCACAGTAAACTGACATTTTGGTGCGTTTCATACTATTTGGGTGCATTCGGGACCGTTTGGTTGCTTACGAAGCTTAGTGCAAAACGGGCCGAGCTAGTGCAAAAGTTCATGCCACGAAGTCGCATCGGAATTTTTCACAACGAATGCTCCCAATCCACCGTATTGGACTCTAAACTGACATTTTGGTGCGTGTTGTACTATTTGGGTGCATTCGGGACCGTTTGGTTGCCTTACGAAACTCGGTGCAAAACGGGCCGAACTACCACACAAGTTCGTGCCAAGAAGTCGCGTCGGAATTTTTCAGGACGAACGCACACGATCCAACCCATTGGAGACCAAACTGACATTTTGGTGCGCTTTGTACTATTTGGCTGCATTCGGGGCCATTTGATTGCCTTACGAAACTCGGTGCAAAATTTGACGAACTAGTGCAAAAGTTCGTGCCTAGAAGTCGCGTCGGAATTTTACACACGAACGCACCCAATCCACCCCATTGGACACTAAACTGACATTTTGGTGCGTTTCGTACTATTTGGGTGCATTCGGGATGTTTGCTTGCCTTACGAACCTCGATGCAAAACGAGCCGAACTAGTCCAAAAGTTCGTGCCACGAAGTCGCTTCGGAATTTTTTCGCAACGAACACACCCGATCCACCCCATTGTACCCTAAACTAATGTTTTGGGGCGTTTCGTATTATTTGTGTGCATTCGGGACCGTTTGGTTGCCTTACGAAACTCGGTGCAAAACAGGCCGAACTAGTGCAAAAGTTCGTGCCCCAAAGTTGCATCGGAATTTTTCGCAACGAACACATCCAATCCACCACATTGGACCCTAAACTGCCGTTTTGGTGTGTTTCGTACTATTTGGGTGCATTCGGGACCATTTGATTGCCCTACGAACCCCGATGCAAAACGGGCCGAACTAGTCCAAAAGTTTGTGCCACAAAGTCGCGTCGGAATTTTTCGCAACGAACGCACCCGATCCACTCATTGGACCATAAACTGATGTTTTGGGGCAGTTCGTACTATTTGTGTGCATTCGGGGCCGTTTGGTTGCCTTACGAAACTCGGTGCAAAACGGACCGAACTAGGGTAAAAGTTCGTGCCCCGAAGTCGCATCAGAATGTTTCGCTACGAACGCACCCAATCGACCACATTGGACCCTAAACTGTTGTTTTGGTGCGTTTTGTACTATTTGGGTGCATTCGGGACCGTTTAGTTGCCTTACGAAACTCGGTGCAAAACGGGCCGAAGTAGTGCAAAAGTTTGTGCCACGAAGTCGCGTCGGATTTTTTCACGACGAATGTATCCGATCCACCCCATTGCATCGTAAACTGACATTTTGGTGCGTTTCATACTATTTGGGTGCATTCGGGACCGTTTGGTTGCTTACGAAGCTTAGTGCAAAACGGGCCGAGCTAGTGCAAAAGTTCATGCCACGAAGTCTCGTCAGAATTTTTCACAACGAACGTACCCAATCCACCGCATTGGACTCTAAACTGACATTTTGCTGCGTTTTGTACTATTTGGGTGCATTCGGGACCGTTTGGTTGCCTTACGAAACTCGGTGCAAAACGGGCCGAACTACCACACAAGTTCGTGCCACGAAGTCGCGTCGGAATTTTTCACGACGAACGCACACGATCCAACCCATTGGAGACCAAACTGACATTTTGGTGCACTTTGTACTATTTGGCTGCATTCGGGACCATTTGATTGCCTTACGAAACTCGGTGCAAAATGGGACGAACTAGTGCAAAAGTTCGTGCCAAGAAGTCGCGTCGGAATTTTACACAACGAACGCACCCGATCCGCCCCATTGGACCTTAAACTGACGTTTTGGTGTGTTTCGTACTATTTGGATGCATTCAGGACCATTTGGTTGCCTTACGAAACTCGGTGCAAAACGGACCGAACTAGTGCAAAAGTTCGTGCCCCAAAGTTGCATCGGAATTTTTCGCAACGAACACAACCAATCCACCACATTGGACCCTAAACTGCCGTTTTGGTGCGTTTTGTACTATTTGGGTGCATTCGGGACCATTTGATTGCCCTACGAAACCCGATGAAAAACGGGCCAAACTAGTCCAAAAGTTCGTGTCTCAAAGTCGCGTCGGAATTTTTCGCAACGAAAACACCCGATCCACTCATTGGACCCTAAACTGATGTTTTGGGTCGTTTCGTACTATTTGTGTGCATTCGGGGCCGTTTGGTTGCCTTACGAAACTCGGTGCAAAACGGACCGAACTAGTGTAAAAGTTCGAGCCCCGAAGTCACAATGGAATTTTTCGCTACGAATGCACCCAATCCACCACATTGGACCCTAAACTGACATTTTGGTGCGTTTCATACTATTTGGGTGCATTCGGGACCGTTTGGTTACTTACGAAGCTTAGTGCAAAACGGGCCGAGCTAGTGCAAAAGTTCATGCCACGAAGTCGCGTAGGAATTTTTCACAACGAACGCACCCAATCCACCGCATTGGACTCTAAACTGACATTTTGGTGCGTTTTGTACTATTTGGGTGCATTCGGAACCGTTTGGTTGCCTTACGAAACTCGGTGCAAAACGGGACGAACTACCACACAAGTTCGTGCCACGAAGTCGCGTCGGAATTTTTCAGGACGAACGCACACGATCCAACCCATTGGAGACCAAACTGATATTTTGGTGCGCTTTGTACTATTTGGCTGCATTCGGGACCATTTGATTGCCTTACGAAACTCGGTGCAAAATGGGACGAACTAGTGCAAAAGTTCGTGCCCAGAAGTCGCATCGGAATTTTACACACGAACGCACCCAATCCACCCCATTGGACACTAAACTGACATTTTGGTGCGTTTCGTACTGTTTGGGTGCATTCGGGATGTTTGCTTGCCTTACGAAACTCGATGCAAAACGGGCCGAACTAGTCCAAAAGTTCGTGCCGCGAAGTCGCTTCGGAATTTTTCGCAACGAACACACCCGATCCACCGCATTGTACCCTAAACTGATGTTTTGGGGCGTTTCGTATTATTTGTGTGCATTCGGGACCGTTTGGTTGCCTTACGAAACTCGGTGCAAAACAGGCCGAACTAGTGCAAGTTCGTGCCCTAAAGTTGCATCGGAATTTTTCGCAACGAACACATCCAATCCACCACATTGGACCCTAAACTACCGTTTTGGTGTGTTTCGTACTATTTGGGAGCATTCGGGACCATTTGATTGCCCTACGAACCCCGATGCAAAACGGGCCGAACTAGTCCAAAAGTTCGTGCCACAAAGTCGCGTCGGAACTTTTCGCAACGAACGCACCCGATCCACTCATTGGACCATAAACTGATGTTTTGGGGTGTTTCGTACTGTTTGTGTGCATTCGGGGCCGTTTGGTTGCCTTACGAAACTCGGTGCAAAACGGACCGAACTAGGGTAAAAGTTTGTGCCCCGAAGTCGCATCGGAATTTTTCGCTACGAACGCACCCAATCCACCACATTGGACCCTAAACTGATGTTTTGGTGCGTTTTGTACTATTTGGGTGCATTCGGAACCGTTTAGTTGCCTTACGAAACTCGGTGCAAAACGGGCCGAAGTAGGGCAAAAGTTTGTGCCACGAAGTCGCGTCGGAATTTTTCACAACGAATGTATCCGATACACCCCATTGCACCGTAAACTGACATTTTGGTGCGTTTTGTACTATTTGGGTGCATTCGGGACCGTTTGGTTGCCTTACGAAACTCGGTGCAAAACAGGCCGAACTAGTGCAAAAGTTCGTGCCCCAAAGTTGCATCGGAATTTTTCGCAACGAACACACCCAATCCACCACATTGGACCCTAAACTGTCGTTTTGGCGCGTTTTGTACTATTTGGGTGCATTCGGGACCATTTGATTGCCCTACGAAACCCGATGCAAAACGGGCCGAACTAGTCCAAATGTTCGTGCCACAAAGTCGCGTCGGAATTTTTCGTAACGAACGCACCCGATCCACTCATTGGACCATAAACTGATGTTTTGGGGCGTTTCCTACTATTTATGTGCATTCGGCGCCGTTTGGTTGCCTTACGAAACTCGGTGCAAAACAGACCGAACTAGGGTAAAAGTTCGTGCCCCGAAGTCGCATCAGAATTTTTCACTACGAATGCACCCAATGAACCACATTGGACCCTAAACTATTGTTTTGGTGCGTTTTGTACTATTTGGGTGCATTCTGGACCGTTTAGTTGCCTTACGAAACTCGGTGCAAAACAGGCCGAAGTAGTGCAAAAGTTTGTGCCACGAAGTCGCGTCGGAATTTTTCACGACGAACGTATCCGATCCACCCCATTGCACCATAAACTGACATTTTGGTGCGTTTCATACTATTTGGGTGCATTCGGGACCGTTTGGTTACTTACGAAGCTTAGCGCAAAACGGGTCGAGCTAGTGCAAAAGTTCATGCCACGAAGTCGCGTCGGAATTTTTCACAACGAACGCACCCAATCCACCGCATTGGACTCTAAACTGACATTTTGGTGCGTTTTGTACTATTTGGGTGCATTCGGGACCGTTTGGTTGCCTTACGAAACTCGGTGCAAAACGGGCCGAAGTCGCGTCGGAATTTTTCAGGACGAACGCACACGATCCAACCCATTGGAGACCAAACCGATATTTTGGTGCGCTTTGTACTATTTGGCTGCATTCGGGACCATTTGATTGCCTTACGAAACTCGGTGCAAAATGGGACGAACTAGTGCAAAAGTTCGTGCCCAGAAGTCGCGTCGGAATTTTACACACGAACGCACCCAATCCACCCCATTGGACCTTAAACTGACGTTTTGGTGTGTTTTGTACTATTTGGATGCATTCAGGACCATTTGTTTGCCTTACGAAACTCGGTGCAAAACGGACCGAACTAGTGCAAAAGTTCGTGCCCCAAAGTTGCATCGGAATTTTTCGCAACGAACACACCCAATCCACCACATTGGACCCTAAACTGCCATTTTGGTGCGTTTCGTACTATTTGGGTGCATTCGGGACCATTTGATTGCCCTACGAAACCCGATGAAAAACGGGCCAAACTAGTCCAAAAGTTCGTGTCACAAAGTCGCGTCGGAATTTTTCGCAACGAAAACACCCGATCCACTCATTGGACCCTAAACTGATGTTTTGGGGCGTTTTGTACTATTTGTGTGCATTCGGGGCTGTTTGGTTGCCTTACGAAACTCGGTGCAAAACGGACCGAACTAGTGTAAAAGTTCGTGCCCCGAAGTCACATTGGAATTTTTCGCTACGAATGCACCCAATCCACCACATTGGACCCTAAACTGATGTTTTGGTGCGTTTTGTACTATTTGGGTGTATTCGGGACCGTTAGTTGCCTTACGAAACTCGGTGCAAAACGGGCCGAAGTAGTGCAAAAGTTTGTGCCATGAAGTCGCGTCAGAATTTTTCACAATGAATGTATCCGATACACCCCATTGCACCGTAAACTGACATTTTGGTGCGTTTCGTACTATTTGGGTGCATTCGGGACCGTTTGGTTGCCTTACGAAACTCGGTGCAAAATGGGCATTCCCACACAAGTTTGTGCCACGAAGTCGCGTCGGAATTTTACACAACAAATGCACCCGATCCACCCCAATTTGGGCCCAAACTGACGTTTTGGTGCGCTTTTACTATTTGGCTGCATTCGGTACCATTTGATTGCCTTACGAAACTCGGTGCAAAATAGGACGAACTAGTGCAAAAGTTCGTGCCACGATGTCGCGTTGGAATTTTTCACAACGTACGCACCCGATCCACCCCATTAGACCCTAAACTAATGTTTTGGTGCGTTTTGTACTATTTGGATGCTTTCAGGACCATTTGGTTGCCTTACGAAACTCGGTGCAAAACTGACTGATCTAGTGCAAAAGTTCGTGCCCCAAAGTTGCATCGGAATTTTTCGCAACGAACACACCCAATCCACCACATTGGACCCTAAACTGCCGTTTTGGTGTGTTTCGTACTATTTGGGTGCATTCGGGACCATTTGATTGCCCTACGAAACCCGATGAAAAACGGGCCAAACTAGTCCAAAAGTTCGTGTCACAAAGTCGCGTCGGAATTTTTCGCAACGAAAACACCCGATCCACTCATTGGACCCTAAACTGATGTTTTGGGGCGTTTCGTACTATTTGTGTGCATTCGGGGCCGTTTGGTTGCCGTACGAAACTCGGTGCAAAACAGACCGAACTAGTGCAAAAGTTCGTGCCCCAAAGTCGCATCGGAATTTTTCGCAACGAACACATCCACCACATTGGACCCTAAACTGCCGTTTTGATGTGTTTCGTACTATTTGGGTGCATTCGGGACCATATGATTGCCCTACAAAACCCGATGCAAAACGGGCCGAACTAGTCCAAAAGTTCGTGCCACAAAGTCGCATAGGTTTTTTTCGTAACGAACGCACACGATCCACTCATTGGACACTAAACTGATGTTTTGGGGCGTTTCGTACTATTTGTGTGCATTCGGGGCCGTTTGGTTGCCTTACGAAACTCGGTACAAAATGGACCGAACTAAAGCAAAAGTTCGTGCCCCGAAGTCACATCGGAATTTTTCGCAACGAAAGCACCCAATCCACCATATTGGACCCTAAACTAATGTTTTGGTGCCTTTTGTACTATTTGGGTGCATTCGGGACCGTTTGGTTGCCTTACGAAACTCGGTGTAAAACGGGCCGAAGTAGTGCAAAAGTTTGTGCCACGAAGTTGCGTCGGAATTTTTCACAACAAACGTATCCGATCCACCCCATTGCATCGTAAACTGACATTTTGGTGCGTTTCATACTATTTGGGTGCATTCGGGATCGTTTGGTTGCTTACGAAGCTCAGTGTAAAACGGTCCGAGCTAGTGCAAAAGTTCGTGCCACGATGTCGCGTCGGAATTTTTCGCAACGAAACCACCCGATCCACTCATTGGACCCTAAACTGATGTTTTGGGGCATTTCGTACTATTTGTGTGCATTCGGGGCCATTTGGTTGCCTTACGAAACTCGGTGCAAAACGGACCGAACTAGTGTAAAAGTTTGTGCCCCGAAGTCGCATTGGAATTTTTCGCTACGAACGCAGCCAATCGACCACATTGGACCCTAAACTGATGTTTTGGTGCGTTTTGTACTATTTGGGAGCATTCGGGACCGTTAGGTTGCCTTACGAAACACGGTGCAAAACGGGCCGAAGTAGTGCAAAAGTTTGTGCCACGAAGTCGCGTCGGAATTTTTTCACAACGAACATATCCAATCCACCCCATTGCACCGTAAACTGACATTTTGGTGCGTTTCGTACTATTTGGGTGCATTAGGGACCGTTTGGTTGCTTACGAAGCTCTGTGCAAAACGGGCCGAGCTAGTGCAAAAGTTCATGCCACGAAGTCGCGTCGGAATTTTTCACAACGAACGCACCCAATCCACCGCATTGGACTCTAAACTGACATTTTGGTGCGTTTTGTACTATTTGGGTGCATTCGGGACCGTTTGGTTGCCTTACAAAACTCGGTGCAAAATGGGCCGAACTACCACACAAGTTCGTGCCACGAAGTCGCGTCGGAAATTTTCAGGACGAACGCACACGATCCAACCCATTGGAGACCAAACTAACGTTTTGGTGCGCTTTGTATTATTTGGCTGCATTCGGGACCATTTGATTGCCTTACGAAACTCGGTGCAAAATGGGACGAACTAGTGCAAAAGTTCGTGCCAAGAAGTGGCGTCGGAATTTTACACAACGAACGCACCCGATCCACCCCATTGGACCCTAAACTGACGTTTTGGTGTGTTTCATACTATTTGGATGCATTCAGGACAATTTGGTTGCCTTACGAAACTCGGTGCAAAACGGACCGAACTAGTTCAAAAGTTCGTGCCCCAAAGTTGCATCGGAATTTTCCGCAACGAACACACCCAATCCACCACATTGGACCCTAAACTACTGTTTTGGTGCGTTTCGTACTATTTGGGTGCATTCGGAACTATTTGAATGCCCTACGAAACCCGATGCAAAACGGGCCGAACTAGTTCGTGTCACAAAGTCGCATCGGAATTTTTCGCAACGAATGCACCCGATCCACTCATTGGACCCTAAACTGATGTTTTGGGGTGTTTTGAACTATTTGTGTGCATTCGGGGCCGTTTGGTTGCCTTACGAAACTCGGTGCAAAACGGACCGAAGTAGTGCAAAAGTTTGTGCCACGAAGTTGATTCGGAATTTTTCACAACGAATGTATCCGATCCACCCCATTGCACCGTAAACTGACATTTTGGTGTGTTTCGTACTATTTGGGTGCATTCGGGACCGTTTGGTTGCCTTACGAAACTCGGTGCAAAACGGGCCGAACTACCACACAAGTTCGTGCCACGAAGTCGCGTCGGAATTTTACACAACGAACGCACACAATCCAACCCATTGGAGCCCAAACTAATGTTTTGGTGCACTTTGTACTATTTGGCTGCATTCGGGACCATTTGATTGCCTTACGAAACTCGGTGCAAAATGGGACGAACTAGTGCAAAAGTTCATGCCAAGAAGTCGCGTCGGAATTTTACACAACGAATGCACCCGATCCACCCCATTGGACCCTAAACTGACATTTTGGTGCATTTCGTACTATTTGGATGCATTCAGGACCATTTGGTTGCCTTACGAAACTCGGTGCAAAACGGACCGAACTAGTGCAAAAGTTCGGGCCACAAAGTCACATCGGAATTTTTGCACGAATGCACCCAATCCACCCCATTGGACCCTAAACTGATGTTTTGGTGCGTTTTGTACTTTTTGGGTGCATTCGGGACCATTTGATTGCCTTACAATACTCAGTGCAAAACGGGCCGAACTAGTGTAAAAGTTCGTGCCACGAAGTCGCGTCGGAATTTTTCGCAACGAACGCATCGGATCCGCCCCATTGCACCGTAAACTGACGTTTTGGTGCGTTTTGTACTAATTGTGTGCGTTCGGGACCGTTTGGTTGCCTTACGAAACTCGGTGCAAGACGGGCCGAGCTAGTGCAAAAGTTCGTGCCACGAAGTCGCGTCAGAATTTTTCGTAAAGAATGCACCCAATCCACCCCATTGGAGCCTAAACTGACATTTTGCTGCGTTTCGTGCTATTTCGGTGCATTCGGGACCGTTTGGTTGCCTTACGAAACTCGGTGCAAAACGGGCTGAAGTAGTGCAAAAGTTCGTGCCACGAAGTCGCGTCGGAATTTTTCGCAACGAACGCACCCGATCCACCCCAATTGGAGCCCAAACTGATGTTTTGGTGCGCTTTGTACTATTTGGCTCCATTCGAAACCATTTGATTGTCTTACGAAACTAGGTGCCAAATGGGACGAACTAGTGCAAAAGTTCGTGCCACGAAGTCGCGTCGGAATTTTTCACAACGAACGCACCCGATCCACCCCATTGGACCCTAAACTGACATTTTGGTGCGTTTCGTACTATTTGGATGCATTCAGGACCATTTGGTTGCCTTACGAAACTCGGTGCAAAACGGACCGAACTAGTGCAAAAGTTCGTGCCCCAAAGTCGCATGGAATTTTTTGCAACGAACACATCCACCACATTGGATCCTAAACTACCGTTTAGGTGCGTTCATACTATTTGGGTGCATTCGGGACCATTTGGTTGCCCTACGAAACCCGATGCAAAACGGACCGAACTTGTGCAAAAGTTCGTGCCCCGAAGTCGCATTGGATTTTTTCGCAACGAACGCACCCAATCCACTACATTATAACCTAAACTGATGTTTTGGAGCGTTTCGTACTATTTGGGTGCATTCGGGACCGTTTGGTTGCTTATAAAGCTCATTGCAAAACGGGCCGTGCCAGTGCAAAAGTTCGTGCCACGAAGTCGCGTCGGAATTTTTTCACAACGAACGCACCCAATTCACCCCATTGGACCCTAAAATGACATTTTTGTGCGTTTTGTACTATTTCGGTGCATTCGGGACCATTTGATTGCCTTACGAAACCCGATGCAAAACGGGCCGAACTAGTCCAAAAGTTCGTGCCACAAAGTCGCATTCGGGACCATTTGATTGCCTTACGAAACTCGGTGCAAAATGGGACGAACTAGTGCAAAAGTTCGTGCCACGAAGTCGCGTCGGAATTTTTCACAACGAACACACCCGATCCACCCCATTGGACCCTAAACTGACGTTTGGTGCGTTTCGTACTATTTGGATGCATTCAGGACCGTTTGGTTGCCTTACGAAACTCGGTGAAAACGGGCCGAACTACCGCACAAGTTCGTGCCACGAAGTCGCGTCGGAATTTTTTCACAACGAACGCACCCAATTCACCCCATTGGACCCTAAAATGACACTATTTGTGTGCATTCGGGGCCGTTTGGTTGCCTTACGAAACAAGGTGCAAAATGGACCGAACAATTGCAAAAAGTTCGTGCCCCAAAGTTGCATCGGACTTTCGCAACGAACACACCCATCCACCACATTGGACCCTAAACTAATGTTTTGGTGCGTTTTTTACTATTTGGGTGCATTCGGGACCGTTTGGTTGCCTTACGAAACTCGGAGCAAAACGGCCGAAGTAGTGCAAAAGTTTGTGCCACGAAGTCGCGTCGGAATTTTTCACAACGAACGTATCCGATCACCCTATTGCACCGTAAACTGACATTTTGGTGCGTTTCGTACTATTTGGGTGCATTCGGGACAGTTTGGTACCTTACGAAGCTCAGTGCTGAACAGGCCGAGCTAGTGCAAAAGTTCATGCGACGAAGTCGCGTCGGAATTATTCGCAACGAACGCACCCAATCCACCCCATTGGACCCTAAACTGACATTTTGGTGCGTTTTGTACTATTTGGGTGCATTCGGGACCGTTTGGTTGCCTTATGAAACTCGGTGAAAAACGGGCCGAACTACCGCACAAGTTCGTGCCACGAAGTCGCGTCGGAATTTTTCACAACGAACACACCCGATCCAACCCATTGGACCCCAATCTGACGTTTTGGTGCATTCTGTACTATTTGGGTGCATTCGGGACCGTTTGGTTGCCATAAAAAACTCGGTGCAAACGGGCCGAACTAGTGCAAAAGTTCGTGCTATGAAGTCGCGCTGGAATTTTTCGCAACGACGCACCTGATCCAGCCCATTGGACCCTAACTCACGTTTTGGTGCGTTTCGTACTATTTGGGGTGCATTCGGGACATTTTGGTTGGCTTACGAAACTCGGTGCAAAACGGGCCGAACTAGTGCAAAAGTTCGTGCCACAAAGTCGCGTCGGAATTTTTTGCACGAACGCACCCAATCCACCATTATTGGACCATAAACTGATGTTTTGGTGTGTTTCGTACTATTGGGTGCATTCGGGACAATTTGATTGCCTACAATACTCGGTGCAAAATGGGACGAACTAGTGCAAAATTTCGTGCCACGAAGTCACGTCGGAATTTTTCACAACGAACGCACCCGATCCACCCCATTGGACCCTAAACTGACGTTTGGGTGCATTTCGTACTATTTGGATGCATTCAGGACCATTTGGTTGCCTTACGAAACTCAGTGGAAAACGGACCGAACTAGTGCAAAAGTTCGTGCCCCAAAGTCGCAATCGGAATTTTTTCCCAACGAACACATCCACCACATTGGACCCCTAAACTGTCGTTTTGGTGCGTTTCGTACTATTTGGGTGCATTCGGGACCATTTGATTGCCCTACGAAACCCGATGCAAAACGGCCGAACTAGTCCAAAAGTTCATGCCACAAAGTCGCGTCGGAATTTTTCGCAACGAATGCACCCAATTCACTCATTGGACCCTAACTGATTGTTTTGAGGCATTTCGTACTATTTGTGTGCATTCGGGGCGTTTGGTTGCCTTACGAAACCTCGGTGCAAAATGGACCGCAACAATTGCAAAAGTTCGTGCCCCGAAGTCGCATCGGACTTTTCGCAACGAACCACCCCAATCCACCACATTGGACCCTAAACTAATGTTTTGGTGCGTTTTGTACTATTTGGGTGCATTCGGGACCGTTTGGTTGCCTTACGAAACTCGGAGCAAAACGGGCCGAGCTAGTGCAAAAGTTCGTGCCACGAAGTCGCGTCGGAATTTTTCGCAACGAACGCACCCAATCCACCCATTGGACCCCAAACTGACATTTTGGTGCGTTTTGTACTATTTGGTGCATTCGGGACCGTTTTGGTTGCCTTACAAACTCGGTAAAAACGGGCCGAACTACCGCACAGTTCGTGCCACGAATCGCGTCGGAATTTTTCACAACGACGCACCCGATCCAACCCATTGGACCCCAATCTGACGTTTTGGTGCGTTCTGTACTATTTTGGTGCATTCGGGACCGTTTGGTTGCCATAAAAAACTCGGTGCAAAACGGGCCGAACTAGTGCAAAGTTCGAGCGCCGATGTAGTGCAAAAGTTGGTACCATGAAGTCGCGTCGGAATTTTGCAACAAATGCTCCAATCCACCACATTGGACCCTAAACTACCGTTTTGGTGCATTTCGTACTATTTGGGTGCATTCGGGACCATTTGATTGCCTACGAAACCCGATGCAAAATGGACCGAACTAGTCCAAAAGTTTGTGCCACGAAGTCGCGTCGGAATTTTTCGCAACGAACGCACCCGATCCACCCCAATTGGAGCCCAAACTGACGTTTTGGTGCGCTTTGTACTATTGGCTGCATTCGGGACCATTTGATTGCCTTACGAAACTCGGTGCAAAATGGGACGAACTAGTGCAAAAGTTCGTTCAC